>NC_081195.1:20837931-20979187 GCF_902713425.1 Acipenser ruthenus
GGCCGAACAGGGCGCGATCACATTATCCCCTACGAGGACACTGTGTGTGAATCGTGAATGCAGCAGTTTTGAAATAGATGTAAGATTATCCCAATTCTGTGCCGACCCGTAAAACAATAACAGCGAGGCTGGAAAAACTTAAAGAAAATCGTACTGCAGCTGTTCAAAACTTTCAAAAGGGAGAAAAAGTTACGATTACCACAGACTCGTGGACCCCATTCCCCAATCTTCCCATAGGCAAATGGAAAATGGAACAAAGGCTTTGTTCACTTGAAATTGTTCTTAAGCTTTTGGACCTAACGGCCGTTTATGTTTAGTACAATTTTTATTTGAATGTTGGAACTATTGCATTAAAGTAAAGGACCACTGAGACACAGTTCAAACAGGTAGGCCAGACATCTCTTTTTACAATTGAATGTAAAGTTATGTGGGTAAGTGAATTTGAATACGTTACGTTATTTAATAATACTTGACCATATACAATTAACTGACAAGTACTCGAGCAATGTATCTCAAAAATCCCACCCCTACTATCAAAGACCGCAAACTTTTAAATCTCTGAGGCAGACTTTTCAATACCAGTCAAAGTGCTCTTTACAATTCCAAAATACTGTGCTATTGTATCTCTGGTAATTACCTTTTCCAGAAGTGAAAGTATTTCCAACTTTTTTTCCAATTGTAAGCACAACTTGCCTTCTCTTTCCTGTAGCCATTTTGCATTAGTGCTGTACAGTGAGTGATCAATATTTATTTATTTATTTATTTATTTATTTATTTATTTATTAAATCATATCATTTTGGTCAAAGTTACTTATAAAAAAAAAAACAACAACAAAACTGAACCTTTAAGACACGCACTATTCTAAAAACATTATCCGAAAATGTGTTCAATATGTATATAGTTCTATCTCCGCTGACAACTTTAATTCCAACCATAAATCTAAATATTTCAATATATACTTTGATGTGTAGGTGTTTTGTTTTTGTTTTTTTTTGTAGTTAAGTCTTTGCGATGTTAAAACGTTATTTGCTTATTTAGGGGTTATTTGCTTATAAAATACTAACCAGGGCTGTCAATATTCATCAGAATGTAATATAAAGTGTGTGTGTGTATGTAGCTATGGATTAAACGTTTAAACGCTGACACTGCAAAGCATTTAAACGTTCATAAAAATGTACCAAAAGCACATCCCTAGTGTGAAGAATGATTTGAATTCATCTATTCTTCTGATTCACTTTGTATCATTTTCTGTTTTAGGAGAGGGGGGGAGAGGCCCGTTTCTCTTGCCCGGGTAAATCAAATTCAGAAACTAAGTCACCGACTGTCCGACACAGCTGCAGCAGCCTTCATCCAGCTTCCAGGTACAGCAACCCCGCACCGCTGTAGAAGTCCAACACTGTAAAACCAGCTCGGCACCATCTTGGTCACCAAGCAGAACAAGCACAGTCTTCGCTCTGTCGATCCACAGCACGCACCCGGCAGGTAACAGCGCTCTCCACTCCTCTCTCTCTCTCTCTCTCTCTCATGCACAAAGCAGCTGATTTAAATAGCCGTCTCGTGGCAATTAGCACAACACATTAGGTGTGTTTAAGTCCTGAACAAGGCAAGGAGGGTTGTCAATACATAACTAAAATCCCGCAATCTCTACATATACTGTATATGAATTTAGAATTTAGATTATTTAACATCATGTAAATCAAAGAAACTACACGATGATATCGCAAGTGTCTACTGGAAGCCATAATAGTACTACAGTATTTCATGGTAGATTTCAATGTCACATTTTTCAATTTTTGTCAGTTTTTTGTTGGGTATATGGAAAACTACAAAGTGGTATGTAATTCAATATGTTAATTAACATTATTCAGCAGGTTTCGTTCAACTTTATGAAAAAAAAAAAGTTAAATCTATGGGTGATGCAAAACTTTTGGCTATAGCTGTAGGAAGACTAGTAGATCTTGCACTGCCAAGTAAAACAATGTGAACAGCAACTGTACTACACTTTCAGTGGAAATGTAGTAGGTGTAAGGTTGAAGCTTTGGGCAGAGAGTCAGTTCAACACCAGTGGCCACAAAGGAAGATTATGGAAATAAGCAGCCAGTGCAATTCACATCACAATAAAACTGTGTGGCTAAAGCATGCGATGACGGGGACATTGACGTACATCCCGTCACAGCTGTACTGTAAAAATATCAGTATCAAGAAAGCATAGATTATATCCTGATGTAACTATCGCTGACACACTTATCTGCTCCGTTATTGAATCGTTTTTTTGTCATATACTTGTACTTGCTAGAACCAAAGTCATTGTATTTTTATCTTGTTCTTAATTGTATTACTTGTACTGTGATTCTTGAAATGTATTTTTGTTTACGACTGTAAGTAGCCCTGGATAAGGGCGTCTGCTAAGAAATAAATAATAATAATCGCCACATTGAAATGTTCTGGCCAAAACATAATGAAAGTCAAGGTAATATCACATGTAACCATCATACAACTGATTCCCACCCGAAGTAATATCAGTTGTGGAAATGAAAGCATAAGATTAGAAGCATTATGTGTACAGTATTGATACGTACTGAACTTTGAGGTTGTCACTCTCATATACGGGATACATGTAAAGCAACATTATCTGAATTTGTGTAAGTAAACTGCCACCCGGAGGGGTAAACTGGTATAGCACATCTGTCTACAATAGGAGGGGCTGCAGTGTTCTTGTAGCTCGTGGCCTTCAGAATATTGAATTGGCATTACAGCAGTTATGATATAATTACATCTTAAACATGTTTAAACCAGTTGGGTGACATTTATGCACATGGACAAGCAAACAAAAATAGCTCTTGTAATGTTGTAAACTGTTGGTATGTAGAAATACAGTCATTCCAGTTGACATTTCACCAACTACATGTAATGGCTCAGTTATTATTTCAGGAACAAAGCAAATGTTAAAATGTAAAATATTGATAATATACAGTGCAGTGTGCCCCATAAGTCAGGCACCACAGGCATAACTGTTGATATCGATTGTCTCTACTTCCAGTGTGAAATTCCTTTACGCAAAGAGGTGCAATTTCAGATCATTCTGATATGGTGTGCGGATAGTGAACAGGGAGAGGCTGCAGCACTAAAATAAAAATTAAACGATGTTCCCTGTAATACCTGGTGTAGGGGAAGACATTTTATACACATGAACAAAAATAAATTTACAAAATCTTCAATGAGCTGTAAAAAATGGAAAAATAAAAGGGTCCATTTGCAGTTAAAAGTGTCCTGTTTTTTTTTTTTTCTTTTTTTTTAGATATTTCATATTTATGGCTGTTTGATGACAACTGAGCTACAGTATTCCTCTATAAACCTCAATAAAAGGACAACATCTCAGGAAGAATATCTTCACATGTGTAGCACGAGTACAATGTTGGTACTTTGAGTTTTTCTGAACAACAGCTGAATAATGGAATGCTTCAATATTGTGACTCACCGTCTTGATTGAACTTCTGGGTTTTTCTTTCCAGACACTGCTGCTCAGCTCCACGGTGCAATGCACATACGTCTCCCGATCATAGGATCCCAGGATAAACAATCTTTGGGAGGGAAAAATCAAAAATATCATTAGGCAAGGCAAGTGTAGTACTAGGGATATGTACATCATACATTTGTATCTTAACAACAGAGTTCACAAACAAAACAGGAAACATCTGCCATTGGTAGTATAAGACTGGTTAAGGTGTTATGCAAATAAATCCCTGAAATGTTTTCTTGGATAGATAAAACCTGCATCTTAAACTGAGAATCTGAACATTCCTTTCAGTCATTCGGAGACAAAACAGTGGTTTCGCTTTGTTTTAAAAAGCCTAGAGGCAAAATGCAGCCGAATTAAAAAAAAAAAAAAATGATAAAGTCACAATGGGAATTGAATCAGAATTTAAGATAACTGATTACATCATTTTTAGCCAATAAACCGATCATTAAAAATGTAATTATTGTCAAACCCTGAAGGGCTGACAGTTGTGTTCAGTAGGTGGGTGCTAGATGCCAACTGCATCCATGTATAAATTACTAATGTGTAAGTCTCAACAGGGATGATATGTGCCCTTCTGGAAAGCAGACTTCAATGAAGGAATTACAGGACAAACCACTGAGTAATGTTCCCCCCAGAACAACTTACAAAATTCTTACAAAAATCTTACAAAATTACAGTACTTTTCTTGGAGGAGTGTGGATGGAATTTTGATACACACAAGAACAATTGTAAACCTGTAAAATATCATTAAGAACTTTTCATAAAAGACTGCACAAATTAAAGAAAAAAAAAGAATTGAAGCAAAACATGTTATTTTGTGGCTGTGAAACTGGCATGCAGTAACAAGAAACAGGAATAGGAAATCAAAAAAGTAAAATGTTAGCAGTTGAGATTTCAGGTGTATGGCCTTTCAGAAAAACATAGAAATAAAACCGAACATAGATGGATGTGCTTTGCAACCCTACCACAAGAGACAGGGTCAACTAATGTTTTAGGATAGTTAAAAATATATATATTCAGTTCTTATTTCTATTGTTCTGTCACTTCTACTTGTACCATTGAGTAAATCACATGCTCAACACATGCCCTCTTGTGGAGAAAAGCAAGAACAACAAGCTATTCAGGAAAACATGCACTATTATTATTTCTAGGCCTCTACTGATGGTTCAGGATTTCAGGGTTGACCATTGCATCAGTAGATTAAATCACCATGACCTTATATTCATTATATGAAATGTGTAGTAAAAAAAAAAAAAAAAAGTAATCGTGACATTATTTGTTTGTTTATTTAGCAGACGCTTTTATCCAAGGCGACTTACAGAGACTAGGGTGTGTGAACTATACATCAGCTGCAGAGTCACTTACAACTACGTCTCACCCGAAAGACGGAGCACAAGGAGGTTCAGTGACTTGCTCAGGGTCACACAATGAGTCAGTCGCTGAGGTGGGATTTGAACCGGGGACCTCCTGGTTACAAGCCCTTTTCTTTAACCACTGGACCACACAGCCTCCTATGTGGAGGCTATGTTATGAGAGTGCTTAGAGGGTGCGAAGAACATAAACAACAAGCTAAATGGCCTTACCAAATTTGGAAAAGCTGTTCTGTAGCTGCTTTATATGGCAAGATATGAGTGTATCCACTCATATCTAGGAAATAAGACTCCTATTGCATAGCAGTTTCACTCATTCCAGGTTTTACTACACCGTTGATCAGCCACAGTGTATAGGTAGTGTTCCGCGTTTCCGGTTTATTCTGAATTTTACCAAAAAATGACAGGATTTTTCTTTGTTTTTTTTTTTTAACTGGATGTCAGTTTTTACTGATTTATACCCAATTTTTGTCTATTATTCAATATTTTCCCTGTGCTATTTCTTTTTAGGAAATGCACAATATTTTGATTAAAATGTTGTTATATTTTAATTCTGACATTGTAATAACCAGCCCTACACTGTATCCTAGGATACAGCAGAAGTTTAGACATCAGAGGATCAGATAACGTTCAAACATGGTTCTCTGTCACTTCACAAACACATTATCACATGATTGTGTTGGCCTATCAAAGTCTGATTATTGTGGCAATTGCTGGGCTTAGTAACTACTAGCTTGATCAAAAACTGAATTGAAATACTTACAGGAAAATATTATATTTTTTAATGGATGAGGAATGAGGAGAAAATGTAAATCAGTTTAGGGATATGCTAAAGAAAATTAATGTTTCAAAGTATACAAAAAGTAAACATAGCAGAAGTGGGTCAGATGAGGCAGAGGAGGCACAGCGCTGCAAATACTGCTGCATTGAGGTAAATGTTCACGCTGACAATAAAAGAACATACTGAAAAATAAGCGACACTAAACTAAAACAATAAAGTGAACTGAGAGAGAGACAAGCAATCCATTTATGTGGCTTTACACACGCTTTAATAAAAAGAGAGAGCAGCATGACTGTGTTAATCAGTTTATCAGAGCACTGTGCTTTGCTGGACAGCCACTGTTTATTGCAGAGGTATGTACTGGTGACTTCGTGTGACAGTACTGTCCATCAACTAAAACACTGCCTAACGCCAACAATCTTAATTGTAAATATCTGAAAGAAAATTGTGATGCTTTGGTAAACTTATGGAACGCATTGATGGAAATGTCCAGTGTGATTTTTGACACATCTCCCGATGGCTGGCTTATTTTGTGCTGATGTCATGTTCATACCTTTTGTAGATAATATTTCCGTCAGCACAGTGATTGCCCAAACATTCGCAAAGTACCAGCAAACTTGGGAAAATGTGGCTTCGACTTGCACAGATTCTGCTTCATCATACATGCCATGGACATTAAACTTATCAGAAACCAGAACTGCTACGCTTCATATTCCACATGTAAAGTGTGTAGACTGACATTTTTTTTCTCCCGATTTTTACCGATGTTTCAATTAAAAACAATTTTTTTACAGATTTTATCCCTATTTTAATATATGTAAAATAAACTAAATTCCTAGAATTTCTTTTTAAGAATACTATGTATAGGTAAAAAGCTCAGATGTGTCTTATTTAAAAAAACAGGAATGGATCAAACTGCTATTCAATGGGAGTCTTATTTCCATCCCTATTATAGAATGGGGTGGACAGACCTTACTAATAAAATATGTTTAAACCTAAATTCAACAGCTGAAATCAGAGAATGTCTTTCCTGCTTAGCAATGCAGTGTAATTTGGAACAGTGTGGTTTGCCTGGTCATTCTGTCACTGGATTGGAATGAGTTCAAGAAAGAATCCAAGATTAATTCAGTTTAAAAAAAAAAAAAAAACTTTATAAAACCCTGTGCATGTCCAAATGGAAGAAGGCAAGCCTTAATATAGCATTAAGTGGTGCTGCAGTGATAATGTGTCATAGATCCTTGTCGCAGGGGTGGCTTGTATTTTGTATTTAAGGCCTCTGAAGGATGCTAAGAGACAAAACTCTTAATGATAAAAGGTAGCTCTGTGACTCGTATAATGATATTAGAAGTCACATCGCTACAAGAGAACACTGCATTCAAAAGAAAAGGTTTACAAAGCAAAATATTTGATTTAACTGCAAAATGTACCGCTTCCCTTTTGGCTTTCATCGATTTCAGAAACAGGCTTCAAGTAGGTTACCTCACTTTAACTCAAAGTTAGCTTTAACATCTGTTACCACGAACATTTTAAAAAGCCTATTTTATACTGATAGTAAAATGCATAGACGTATGTCTCCATCGGCTATTTAAAGTACATTTAGTTTAACTATATAAAACTACCGCATACATTACGTTTTAACAGGCTATATAAGCTGCGTTTTCCCCATGGCAGGTGAATGCATCCCAGCGCAAGTTGGGTTTTCTTTTTTTAATGATACAGGGCTGTATGCTGCGCCAGCTGTTCACCTTAGCTGAGCTTAGAAGAGCTGTGATATAATTAGTACCTCTAATTCTAAGCTCAATTAAGGTTAGTAACTGATACAGCATGCAATCCACAGTGTTTAGAATGTATGTGCACTGTAGTATGTCTAAAAAAACTAAAAGATGAGGCCACTAAGTTTTCATGACAACACATATAAAATATCTCATAGAAATGTAGCCCTTTGAGTCGTAAAATATTTTTATTCTTTCATAGAGTCAAAGGGCCCCTGTAATAACATTAGCTATGCGGACCTATTGAACGCTTATAATCCAATAAAAACTGTGAATTTTACATTGCAAGATTATAAATCATCCAGAATTGTAAACTGAAACTGAAAAAGACTTCTCTCGTATATTTTAGTGCTGGGGCAAATATTGCTTAGCATTGCTTAGCATATATTCAAAAGTAAAAAAAAAACAAACATGTTTGTGTCTGCAAGAAATTACATAATTGATATAAATTACAAATATGTATCACAGTGTGTTTTACCTTGCACTGATTTTTCACCTCGCAAGAATTTGCACGACAAATGGCAAGTGGGAAAAGATCTGATGTATGGGATTGCTATATAAAAATAGATGATCAACACAGCTGCTGTTTCTGTGTGTGATACAGATGCAGGAATGTCACCTTTTCCAACACTGACTCAACTTGCAAGGGAAATGTTGCAGTATGTATTGTGATCTACGCTTAGTTTTGGACTCATGTTGAGATCCTAGTTTCTGTTATGTGGGCTCTAAGTGAGAACCAAAACACTGAGTTCATGTTTTTTTTTTTTTTGTTGTTTTTTTTTTTAATTTCACAGCACCTCCTTTCCCACATGTATTATTTTTATTTGTCACATTTTATAGTATAACATTTGCTTGTTAAGTTGGCTCCAGCAGCTAAGAGGAGGCAATGTGGTCCAGTGGTTAAAGTCCAGGGCTTGTAACCAGGTCACCGGTTCAAATCCCACCTCTGCCACTGACTGACTTACTGTGTGACCCTGAGCAAGTCACTTAACCTCCTTGTGCTCCATCCTGTGGATGAGATGTTAAAATCAATGTCCTATTCTAAGTGACTCTGCATATAATGCACAGTTCACAGCCTACCTTTGTAAAGCACTTTGTGATGATGGTCCACTATGAAAGGTGCTATATAAAAATAAAGATATTATATATTTATTATTATAAAAGAAGGCTACACCTCTTATCAAAATGTGTATTGGGCCTGTGACAGGAATGGCTGAGTCGTGACGTCAGGCCAGATGCAGGAACCAAAACAAACTGACACCAAATACTGCAGTTCAGAACAAAAGACGTGGCGGCGCCATTTTATTTAAATAATACAAAAATAAATAAAAGGTTTAAACAAAAAGAAACTTGTTCACAGAGCGAAATAAAACAGTTAAACAAAAACAACTCATGAACACAAAAATACTAAACAATACAGGTCAGGCTGAGCAGCAGCCTTCACTGTTCCTGTATTATTATTACATTTCCTTTCCTTTCGTTCTCTCTCTCCGCTCTCGTTCCTCCTCTTGAACACCCACACCGAGGGTAGAGAGCTGCAGGCTTTTATGCAGGTGACCATCTCCCGATTAGCAACAAATGAAATCACTTAATTCGGGAGATGCCCACCTTCTGCACAAGGTTTTTTATTTATTCCTGGCAGAGGACGAGCACCAATTTCGCCTCTGCCAGAACACATTTAAATAAAACAATAACAAAACCTACGGCGCATGGCTCTTTGAATACAGGAAATATTACTATGAACCATGCAAAAAAAATGTAATAAAAACAGAATGCTTCACAGTGGTTCACCTCTGGGCTTCCATGCACAACTCAATTAATATGCTTCCCCACCTCATTTCCTCACCACAATGAACCCAGAAGCATTTTTTACTGGAATAGTTAAGAAGCATGGCAATCACTTATATTTTGGAAACCAAAAACAATAATGTTGCGTAGGTGTGAAAATGATTTAATTCTGTGCACCGTGTTTATTTTGTCCTCTGCAGTCACTGAAAGGCAGAAGTGGTGAGGGAATTGGCCTGCTGCTTCACCCAGACAGATGAAATATTGTATCTTTCAGACAATCAATCCTTTCTTTCTTTCATAGCACTAATGAAACAGAGTATCTACTTGCACACCACTGTACTAGGTAATAATTAGCCAACTAAACTACATTACTAATACATTTTTTAAAGCATAGCACCTTCTTTTCTATGGACCCTGCCAATTAAAACCATCAGGTCTTTCTAAGTCACCAAAGCAGCAAGGACATCCAATTCTTGTTTTTAAAATTTAATAATTTTTTGGTCGAGATAAAAAAATAAAATGATACGGGGGTGTAAAAGGATACCCTGTTTCTTCAAAGGACACAATGCTTCTTTTCAACGTCTCCTTTTGTGACTCCATTGTACTAAATTAGATTAGGTTACTTGGGCTTGTTTAGATAGCATTAACTGGCTAAAGTGCAGCCTGTGGTTCTTGTAGCACTGGAGAAGAACATAGGGAGATTGTCCATAATTCAATTACAGTCTGTGCTACAGTAGCTAACTTTCTATTACGGCCTGTGTCACTGTGGCTTCTCTCCCTTTTATTCTAAACAGCACCTAGCAAATGGTTTTGCCCAGTACTTTTCACTTCTTAAAGATGAAATGATGATGCACAGTTAATTAGTGCAACAAGGGTTCTTTTTAGGGTTGTTGGGCTGGGTAAAGAAATGAAGATGGCCAGGGGGGTGACACAAGTCAGAAGTAAAACAATATGAAAAACATTCCCTGAAATAGGAATATTAACCATTACAAATGGGTGTTTCCCTTTAAGACACCCGAGCATGAAACTTTATGGGTCATTCTACAGAAAGGGGACAAATTGAGGTTCCAAAAAATTGAGAAATTGATGTGATATTTGTTTACTGAAACTAAATAAGAAAAAGTCTTATCTGCATATAGCAGAACTCAGCCGAGCTGAAATTTTAATGTATTTTTTTAATATTTTTGTTCAAAAATGTTTTTGCACATAAATCTGTCATTACTGTAACACAACTAAAAACTGTTGTATAAAAGAGAAATATACATAAAATCGATTAGGCATAACATTACACATTAGTGAAAATATTTATTTCATTTTTCAAAAAATAAACTTTGATTTTCATATTTATTGACTAATACAATTAAAGTTAAACTTGGCACTTTTATTTGGGACATTCACATATTAAAAAAATATACTTTAGATGCTAAGTTTCTGCTGGTCCCTGGTACCTAATGGCATTCTAGGACGGTCTAAACCAAATTAAGTTCTTAGGACTAGTAAGCAACAGTTTTGGTGTTTAAATTTACAGTTATATCAATCTTGAATAAAAAAAAAAAATCTAAAATTAATATGTTTTGATATTAGATTCTTAGCCATGAATTATTAACTTAAAGCAATAAAGCTATGAAGACTGTTTTGTTAGGGTTGTAGGTTTTGTATTCTTCTGGTGAAGTTCCTATTCTTTCTGTTTTCCACATGCAAGTATACTGCTTTTAGGCTTGACAAATTACCACCTGGGGTTACTATCCTATTACACAGCTACACACACCATGGGTAACCAGGGCAGCACTGATGCAACAAGTCTGCAAGGTGTTTAGGTTGTTGTGGAGGTATGAGTAACCAACTACTGCCTACAAGGAAGTTTCCAGCGCTGCCCCTGGAGTTTCATCAATGCAATATACCAGCCAGGTCAAGTGAAAGTTTTCCACAGCACTGGAAATGTGAGCTAAAGTACAACTGAATTTACAAAATCATATAAGCTGCCCTTCAGAGGACGCTCACGAATTCATATCCAGATGAAGGTCTTTCTCTCATAATGATTTCCGTAAAACGTACACATTGCCATGTAATATGTACTTCCTTGTGAAAATTCCCATTTCTGAAGGAAGAGTGTAAATATACATACTTTTAAAGCAAACATTTGCCTTATTGATGTACGATCTGTTGCACTGCATTTAGGAAGTTTAGTTTGCCGGTTAGTTTGCTTCTGGTATATGATTGAACACACTGCACAGAGCTGAATCATTTCTTTAAAATGTTTTCAACCAAGAAGAGATCAGCTGCATCAAAAGATCAGAAATATTTCTGCTGAAGATCACTCTGTCCAGTACAAGAAGGGGACATTTGATGTATCTGTTGTTATTTTTACATTGATTTACAGGTATGTTTTTATTTTGTTTGATAATTCAGTGATGGTGAATAGAATATCTTTAAAACGTGGACATAAAAAATGAAATACGCTACAATTTAGCATTTACTGTTTTTCAGGTAAGCATGTAAATATTTAGTAACATTTGTTATAAAATAACTACAGAAAATTATCAGTTTTGAATGTGACAAAGCTTTTTTTTCAGCTTTAATAAATATTATGTTTAAAATCGTGAAACATGTTGAAATAAATAAGTCATGGTGCATATTAATATTAATATTACTAATTTCCCCAGTGAATAAAATGAGCATGGTCCTAGCTTCAGTTTTCACTTGTTACTTGTAACTACCAATAAAAAAAGCAATTTATCAATGTCACAAAGAACAGTTGTCAGATTCAGAATATGCCAAGTCCTTAGTCAGAGGAGACGTACCAAGTATTAAAAAGTGTCTACTTCAACAGCAGCAGCTGCAAGGTTTTCAACAGAGCCTTAATAGGGGATTGAAAAACACTGAGGAGGCAATATGTGTTTAATGACAGCTGCCTGTTAGGAGACGTACCTGCTACATTCAACCACAGTGACTTTCAGCCGTCCCTCCACAAGCCCTGTGTCTTGTATGGACAGGTCCACATCCACTGCCTCCAATGACGTCGGCTGAACTTGAAATGGAAAAAACGGCTTGTATCTGGAAAGAAGAGAGCAGTAAAATGAGAAATGCAGTGATCAGCTTAAAATATAAACAAAACATTTGTTTGATTATTAGTTATGTATTAATGCAATGGACTTAGTTTTTGTGACCTAAAAACAGGTTGAATTATTTTATTAGTAGTATTACTATCATCATCATTATTACATTTTCCTCCCTTGAAATCTATGTTGAGGAAGCCATTTTGCATTGAACACAAATGAATACAGTATATTTAAATGAAATAAAATGTTAATTTACAAAAAGAAACTTGCAATAATTTTAGATAAAATCGTACAAGAAATAGAACACATAAAACAATGTCAAAAAAAGGGTGCTGTGCCCCCATGGAGCGCCTTTATTAGATGGAGTAAGTGTGCAAGTTGTTGCAATAGACCAGACCCGAGGTGACCAAACCACGTCTCTCGGGCTGCATGTGGCTCTCGGGCAGTTCTAGTGCGACTCCCAGTGAAATACTGGGTGACGCACACTTTGCCGTTCTAATGAACTGAAGAAAGAATAATAAACAAAAATGAAAAGGGAGAAAAAGTAAAAATAAACAAAAGTTTATTATTTTTGTTCTCTGTATTCATTCATTCGTGTTTATTATTCTTTCTTCTCTCCCTTAAATTTCATTGAGCCTGCATGTTCACCACGTGCTGGTTTGTTTCATGAAGACAATGGCATTGAGCAAATCTTCTACAAGTAATAAACAAAAGTATGAGGTATAAGTGAAAGGGAAGTTTGCTTTCACTGAAAACAGTGGAAAACCGCCGTGTCTCATCTGCAACAAATTGCTTACACACTGTAGTCTGTACAAGGCGAGCAACCTCAAACGTAATTATGAAACAAATCACAACACATTTTCATCTGACTATCCTCCTGGATCAGACTTGAGGAGAAACAAGCCGGCCTCTTTAAAAGCATGCCTCAGCAGATGCTCCTTTCGGCGTTCAGTAAAGAAGCTGACGTAACGATACAAGGGAGTTTTGTATGGCATGGAATATCGCTCATACCAAACGTCCTTATTCAGATTAATCTTTTTATAAACTGGAGTGCTGGCGCTAGACTACAGAATGCATGTTTAAATGTTATATTGCAGGTCTAAAATTTATATTATATTTACATATCTTATGTCTCGTCATGAGCAGGTAAATAAATACAGTGCATTTGTCATCCACAAAGCTCTCAAAAGTATTTAATACATGCAGCAGTCATACCAAAAAAAAAAAAAAAAAAAACACTTTACACAGAAACTGTAAGGCCCTGCAATGTTCTCCCTTGTGTATTTTGCAGCCACCAAGAGATAACAACTACTGTACTGCAGAGTAAGAGTAAGTGCAAGATTCCGTTGTAATGTTCGAGAGAATAAAAAAAAATGTAAAACAATGCCAGTATTTAAAATGTCTTGCTCGCAAACATTTCATGTTTTACAGAATGTGTCTTGTGGCTCTCGCCCATATGAATATTCTGGTATGCGGCTCGTAGGGTCAAGACATTTGGCCACCCCTGTAATAGATGGAGGGCAATGTTGCATGCAGATCAGAGCACACCCTGTGCATTGAGGTTTCCCTTCAGCCTCCAGCATCTGTCATGTACACCCAGCTCCAGTCAATCACGTTGTGCTGATGTTACTGTGAACAGACAGGATACAAAGATGCAGACAATAGCAGTGCCCATGGGGTTTTTACTGGTAAAAAAAACGCAAGACACTTGAAGTCCTAGAAAAAATATCAGATAGATGTGAAGGCAGTGTCCCTCTGCTATAGACTGCTAGAGGGATGCTTGACCATTCTTTCAGTCCTTGCAGGGAAGCTACAGGAAACCCTGCAAACTGTCAGCCCTCACACAAAGCCTGTCATCTACCGTCTTGCCCTTCATGACTGAAACAGATTCACAACAGGCAGATGCCCCTTTACACAAAAGTGTATGCTATGTATTGAGAGTGTTCATGTTTCTGCACCTATGCAGGTAAAATGAGGTCAAATGTAATTATTAAAAAGAAAATAACAACAATGAAGCAATATAGAACCCTTATGCTGTAGATGAGGCGTATGAGAGGAAGAAACTGCGGTATGCTCAACTAGCCACTGAAGCAGAACAGCGAGGGTGGAGAGTCCGGGTTTACCCAGTGGAGGTGGGTTGTCGAGGATTTGTGGCACACTCTAGGAGCAGCAACTGGCTGTGGTTGAGACGGAAAGATTCTGGCTGAGGATCTCAAGCACAATAGAAAGAAAGAAACGCTGATGTACAGGTAAGTAAGCTGGGCTGAGTTGAGTGGAGGACGGAGGGGGGTGATGCTGGGACGCCAGAATCACCATCGAGCCCTCTTGAGGTGTCGTGGGCTAGTCGACGAAACACCAAGGGTGGAAGGTGCCCACTTGAAGACCCGAGATGTACCCTACTTAGCTCAATCCAGACGGTTGTCATGCTGATGCGCTGGGGAGACCGCACTGTGGTTGATCCCCGGAGCCAGCATCGCAGCCGTTGTGTGTGCTGATGCGCCAGGGAGGCAAATAAGCTGATCCCTGGAGCCAGCATTACACTTCAGCCATCAACACCAGACATAAGGATATCTACATCATCAGATGGAAGGAAACGCAAATGGACAGAGACACAGATGAATCACATTAGTTTACTGTAAAGCTACGTCTTAGTTGGTGCTTATCTTGGCGAGAGCCGAGTTCAAATCAGCATGAAGTTTTAACATCTACTCTTGTGTAATGGAAATCAAATCAAGTGTACACTCAGTATTTGTTTTGCATAAATTAATGTATTTTCTTTTGTATTAAGAGGGGGTAGACATGGTCTTTGATTTCCATCGTGCTTTGTCATGACATCTAGCTCTTAATTATTGAATTGAACCTTCAGTTGCATTGTTAGGTCAATTAAGGATTCAATAAAGCAATGAAGAGCTTGGTTGGAACGAAAGCCTGCAGGGCAGGGGGTACTCCAAGACAGGTTTGGGAAACACTGCCAGAAAGCAAAGCACTATTAAGTACAGGTTTGTGCTTAGCGAGTGGGTCAAAGTTTTGATTTAATCTGGCCCTTGATTAGTGCAGTGGTGCTGGTCTGGGGTAGTTAAAAGACAAATTGACCATCCAATGAGAGAAGGAAAGGAAGAATGTGCAGTCACATTAAGATGAGGAATAGGTACCCATGTTCAAACAAATATCATTATTTTGACTTTGTGAAATTGTTTGTTTTTGGTGTTGGAATCAGAAGGTTTTTCACAATGCAAAGAAACATACCCTGCAGTGAGAGGCTTAAAAAAAAAAAGATAGCTCATACATATTGTGGTAAGTGATATTAGTAGATGTTAATTATTTGAAAGCAATTATAGATATTGTGATTAAATGTATTTTTAATTTTATTTCTTTAGAACTGCTATAAATCTTATGCATTGAATTTCCACTGCATATACATTGTTTTTATTCCACTATTTGCTTTCACAAC
This sequence comes from Acipenser ruthenus, assembly GCF_902713425.1. Classification (NCBI taxonomy): domain Eukaryota; kingdom Metazoa; phylum Chordata; class Actinopteri; order Acipenseriformes; family Acipenseridae; genus Acipenser; species Acipenser ruthenus. The sequence goes on from NC_081195.1 coordinate 20,853,674, forward strand.
ATGGAACATACATGTCTTTATTGAGCACAGATGTAACCCAGATGCCTGGCAAAACTTTTCTAACAGCATCACTTTTGTAATTATAATTTATGTTTGAAATTTGCAATAACAGACTGTAGAGCAAAGGACACTGAATACACTATGTAACACAATTTTTGTTCCTGGGTAGTAAGTGTTATTTCCTAATTGCTTATGCCTCAAAAGTATAGAAAATGGCTATTATTCCCCACAAACTTTGCTTTTGTGACCAGGACAGTGATATTTTGAAATTTACCTATTTCCAATGAGAAAACGGGCGAATTTGTGTCTTTTCGTTCACATAAAGTCAGAAAAAAACAACATATCAATCCAAATTAACATGTATTTATACTAAAGTAATACAAAAATGACTACAAAAGATTTAGAAGTGAGTAGTTTTTCGAGATTTACGATTATACTGTAAATCACTTTCACGAATCAGCCCCAAAATGTAGTCTCCCATCATGTTCTCGTTATACTGTCCTTGGTAGCGGCGTTCAAAGTCCAGTATATCCTGGTGGAAGCGCTCGCCTTGCTCCTCCGAGTACGCTCCCATGTTCTCCTTGAATTTATCAAGATGAGCATCAAGGATATGGACTTTGAGGGACATCCTACAGCCCATTGTGCCGTAGTTCTTCACCAGAGTCTCAACCAGCTCCACATAGTTTTCGGCCTTGTGATTGCCCAGGAAGCCCCGAACCACTGCGACAAAGCTGTTCCAAGCCGCTTTCTCCTTACTAGTGAGCTTCTTGGGGAATTCATTGCACTCCAGGATCTTCTTTATCTGTGGTCTGACGAAGACACCGGCTTTGACCTTTGCCTCAGACAGCTTAGGGAAGAAGTCTTGATGGTACTTGAAGGCTGCCGACTCCTTATCTAGAGCTCTGACAAATTGTTTCATAAGGCCCAATTTGATGTGCAGTGGTGGCATCAGCACCTTCCGGGGGTCCACCAGTGGCTCCCACTTGACGTTGTTCCTCCCCACAGAGAACTCGGTCCGCTTGGAAGGGTCCACCATGCAGAAGTAGCAGTTGCTTGAGTGGTCAGTGGGTTCCCGCCAAATTCTTGGGATAGCGAACTTCATGGCTCTCTTTTCCCCTCTGTACTATCCTACAAAAATACATTTATTTCACCCATGACTAAATTGTAAGAGATTCTCGCAACATTTTTCATATATGATATATTTTTTCAATAACATTGAAAATTGTAAAACATTTTAAAATTAAAAACTTTTACAATTTTAAAAATTTTAACAAATTTTATAACATAAAATTCCGAGCAACAATTATCCATCTTACCTTCCAGAGTTTTTTTGCAGTGCTCGCAGGTGAAATGAGGTGCCCAGGGTTTGTCTTGATCCCCGACAGGCATGCCGAAATATGCCTTGTAGGCCTCACACATCTTAGCAGATGCTTCCACTGAGTACTTTTTCGCTCTTGTCTTGATAAATTGGCCGCAGACACAGCAAAATGCGTCTGCCGGATGCTTGCAGCCTCTTGATGCCATCTCAGAAAAATGCAGATATGTATCCACTTAGGCAGCTGGAACTAAACTGAACTGGTGGGCTTAAGGCCCCTGTATTTATACTACTATTTATATTACTGGAAAGTTCTAGAAAGTTCTAGAAGTTACTCCAAGTTTACTCAGCACTGAATCTATCTGGAATGTTCTGGAAAATAGGTAAATTTCAAAATATCACTGTCCTGGTCACAAAAGCAAAGTTTGTGGGGAATAATAGCCATTTTCTATACTTTTGAGGCATAAGCAATTAGGAAATAACACTTACTACCCAGGAACAAAAAAAAAAAAAAAATTGTTACACAGTGATATCATCTCGTATGGTTTGCTACTGAAATGAAATATCCAGTAGTTCATCAAAAAAACTATTGTAGAAAAAAATCCTTCCCTGAAGACGACAGGCACTGTCAAAGATGGAAAACTAAATTGGACTGGGCTCCTTGTATTTATTGGTAAGTGTGTATATATTGTGGTGTTTCATTCTCACTATACACTTCTTTGAAACTGACTTGTACTATTTCAGTTATTACTGTAATGTTACTTTGAAAAAACAGTGAAATTAATTTGGAGATGCATAGCTATCTGACATCAATATTAAGTGAACTATCCTCTTCATTCACTTTAACAGGGAGTGCTAATTCTACACTTAGGTCTACAGCTAAACAATATACCCCACTGTTACTGTATCTGAATTCATAACAATGATTTTCATTCTCACAGGTGGTGAATGGCATCTACCTAATAAATGACACTGGGATCAAATAGAGGAAGCCTTCCTATGCCACAGCACTTCTATCACTCCTTCAGTGATGAAGACATGAGAAATGGTTGCGTTGAACCAACTGGGCCAACAAAGAAAACCCCACTTGACCAAGAGAAAATTAATGTCATCAAAAGTGTGTATGACCCTTTTTTCATATCAGTAGAAACCATTGGTTAAATTGCATGAATTAGTTCACTTGTACTGTCATTTTGTTTGTTACATTAACATTTTTTTATGCTTTCAGGGTGCATTGGGGTCAAATTTGGGGAAAAGGTTCTGGAAAAGTCATGGATGCAAATAAGAGTCAGTCTTAATCAGAAATGCTTAGACCAAATGAAGGCATGGAAAAATCTACAGCAGATAAACAAAAAAAATCCTGTACCCACCTAAAAATAGATACAAGCAAGTGCTTGTGAATGCTTAATTTGTTGTTTCTTTGTTTTTTCTGGAAAATAAAAACTGTTTTCTTTGCGGTAGTAACTAAACATGTTTTTATCATACTCCAGATCTTTTTCTACTGTTTCATGACATATTGTATGACTTGTGCAGGATGTTCAATAGGATCTTCTAAAATGTAGGGGATCCTGAGCAGTATTGGACAGTATTCTGTGTAAGGTTAAAATAATATTTCACTTAGCTGACACTTATCATAGCTCACACATTTCCATTCATACAGCTCATACAGTTTAGGATTATTGGTACATCCTACAAGATCATTAATTGTAGAAGACTGTGGCAATATGCCCCGTCCCTGTGTGCATGTGTGTGTTATAGGTTGCATGTAGTGTGTTAAAATTGGTGTATAGATATGGCTGCACGGGATATAAACGGGTGTGTACAGCACGAGTTATTTAAAATGTATAATTGTATTTAGTCACTGGGATTGCACTTCACGAGCATTTAAAAGTATTTAATATGTGAGCATGGGGTTACACATAATTAATTCACGAGTCAAAAAAAAAGGATTAGAAATATTGTTTTTTGGGAAAAAAAAGAGGAAATGGAAGGCTGGAGAGATGGCTGCCGGGACCTGGAGGACCTCCTTGGGGGCCTCGAGGACCAAGGCTGGTGCCTTGACTGTGGGGTCTATGGACACACAGTGGCGATCTGCCCCTTCCAAGGTGAGGAGGAGGAGGAACCAGCCCAGGAGAGGAAGGTAGGGAGAAGGAGTAGGAAGAGAAGGGGGAAAGGAAAGCTGCAACAGCAGGAGGAGGTCGGGGATGATGGCTGGGAGGTTTTTTTTAAAGAACCTTGCGGCAGAGTTATGCCCTGGCTGTGGGGCTTATGGGCACACTTTAGCCATATGCCCCACGCAGTATGAAGAGGAGGAACTAGCACCCAGACGGAGGGACCACGAGCGTCCCGCGCCCAGACGGGGGGGACCACGAGCGTCCAGACGGGGGCTCCGCGGGAATCCAAAGCCCGAAAGGCACCTGTTCCCACCTTCACCAGCAGAGCAAGAATGCCTGCTGTCCCCATCACAACCAGCAGAGGCAGAATGCCTGCTGGTTTCCCCATCACAACCAGCAGAGGCAGAATGCCTACTGGTTTCCCCATCACAACCAGCAGAGGAAGAATGCCTGCTGGTTTCCCCATCACAACCAGCAGAGGAAGAATGCTTTCTGGTTTCCCCTTCCGAGACAGAGGAAGAACCGCACCTGTCCCCTGCAAGTGAGGTAGAACCGCACCAGTCCCCTGCAAGTGAGGTAGAGCCGCACCAGTCCCCTGCAAGTGAGGTAGAGCCGAACCAATCCCTGCAAGTGAGTTAGAGCCGCACCAGTCCCCTGCAAGAGAGGAAGAGTCGCACCAGTCCCCTGCAAGAGCGGGAGACTACACGCTACTCCCACCTCCGTCGCCAGGAGACTACACGCTGCTCCCACCTCAGTCGCTAGGAGACTACATGCTGCCTTAACCTCCACCGGCAGGAGCAGCGCAGCAGGAGCTGCCTCTGCCTCCACCTCCTTCACCGCCTGAAGCAGAGCAGCAGGAGCTGCCTCTGCCTCCGCCACCTCCAGGAGCAGAGCAGCAGGAGCTGCCTCTGACTCCACCACCTTCACCGGCAGGAGCAGAGCAACAGGAGCTGCCTCTGCCTCCACCAGGAGCAGAGCAGCAGGAGCTGTCTCTGCTTCCATCACCTCCACCGGCAGGAGCAGAGCAGCAGAAGCTGCCTCTGCCTCCTCCACCAGCAGAGGATGAATACCTGCTGGTTCCGCCTTCACTGTTGTGGGAGGACTGCTTGCCCCTCCCACCTCCACCAGCAGAGGGTGAATACCTGCTGGTTCCACCTTCACTGCTGTGGGAAGATTGCTTGCTGCTCCCACTTCCACCACCAGAGGAGCTGCAGTCGAGTTTCACACCGCCCACGGATGCCTGCCTCGCACCGCCCACGGATACCTGCCTCGCTTCGCCCAAGGGTGCCAGCCTCGCTTCGCCCAAGGGTGCCAGCCTCGCTTCGCCCAAGGGTGCCAGCCTCGCTTCGCCCAAGGGTGCCAGCCTCGCTCCGCCCAAGGGTGCCAGCCTCGCATCGCCTGGGGTTGCCTGGTGCTCCGCATCACCTGGAGGTCCGGAGACCACCAACCCCAGCAGCAGTTTCGCTGCCAGAGATCGTGGGGGAGGTCAGGAGACCTGCTCCCACTGCAGCACTTGGGCTGCAGGAGATACTGTGGCCGGAGCCCCAGAAGAGGGAACAATTAAAGTATTTAATATGCGAGAACAGGGTTACACATAATTAATTCATGTGCTGGGATTCAAGTGAATAATTAATTAGTAATTGAATCCCGGCACAATAATATATATAGATGCACGTTTTGCTCACTCTGGGTTTTGTGTTCGTGAGTGGAGAACGGGTGTGGAGAGGAGATAAAAACTGAAAGAAACAACAATTGCTATTGCGCGCTGGAAGCACCAGCGCGGTACTTGTTTGTATGTTCGTCCAGTTTGTTTGTCTGTCTATTTACTTTGGCCAACGCGCCGTTTTGTTTGTTCAGTCTGTGTTTTCTGTTTTGTACAACCTTTTCATTTGCAATAAACCGGCGCAAGCAAGCGCCTTCATCATTTCACCGTCCTGTGTGTTTCCTTTCCTGGGTCTGACGTAATCACTCAGCCAGCCGTGTGACAAAGACCCATATTCGGAATTATCGATTCTATACAGGATCTTACAAGATCCTGTGGGATTCTGACAGGATCCTCCAAGATCGTGTAGGATGTTGGAGGATCCTACAGGATCTTGTCAAAAGCTCACACGATCTTGTCAGGATCCTTCAAGATCTTGTAGGATCCTCCAAGATCTTGGAGGAACCTACGCAGGATCCTACATGATCTTGAAGGATCCTGCGTACGATCTTACAAGATCTTGTAAGATCCTGACAAGATCTTGAAGGATCCTGCATAAGATCCTACAATATATTGTAGGATCCTAAACGATCTTGAACGATCCTGGTTTCAAGAAACCATTGGGGCAACCTTGCCCAGCAAATAGGCACAACTGTAAAAGCGATCAAGGTTGCCCCAGTTGTTTCTACTAACTTGGCTTGTGTTTTTCATGCAAGTTCAATTAGATTTTATTGTCTGAAAAACACAAGCCAAGTTAGTATAAACAATTGGGGCAACCTTGACCCCCACCGCTTTTACAGTTGTGCCTATTTGCTTGGTGCTGGACAAGATTGCTCCAATTGTTTCTTCTAATTTACCGTATTCCTTCGAATTTAAGACGCTCTCGAATTTAAGACGCAGCCCAACTTTACCAGCCTCAATTTGAGGAAAAAAATAAAACTTCAAATAAATATGCATTTACAAAGATACAACCTCAATTATGCTTAAATACATTGTAGATTAACCACAGAGCTTGTTTATTGTGCTGCACACTGTATAATAATTATGATGGCGTCTCTGTCATACACATTGTGGCAGTCCTAAGGGCTTTTAAAAACACAGGGTGTGGGCACAGTTGGCCGTCATCTGTTGGATAACACAGGGGAGCCTGCTGAATTTAAAACAAGAACCAAGAGCAAACTCAAAAAGTTACCTATCTGGAGTCTGACCAACTAAAAGAAAGAGGAGCAGCACATTAATGTAAACAAAATGACCTGCATATAATAATAATAATTGATGCTGTCAATTACTATTATTTATTTCTTAGCAGACGTCCTTATCCAGGGCGACTTATAATTGTTACAAGATGTCACATTATTTTTACATATACAGTACTGATTGTACTGTGGTCACCAGTTTAGGGTTTTTTGCAAAGACAGACCAGCCTACACCATTCATTCACGAAACAATTCTTTGTACTACAAATGCAGTTGTGCCTCCAAATATCTCTGAATTAAAGGTGCGCTAAACAAGTATTAAAATCTGTGTTACCTCTTGTTTCCATTATCACTGATCCTCTTTTGTTCTACTTCTTGGCTTTTCACACTTAAATTGTAATTATGCAGATATACTCACGTGCTTTAACTGGTGTAAGGGTCCTATATAAATACACTTTTTGAGGGCTCCAATATATCAGCACACAGAAAAGAAAAAAAAAATTCTTTAGCATTTATAAATACTAAAAGAAGCTCAATGACAACAAATTAAATGACAAACATTTTGCCTAGAAGTCTTTCTAAATGTCTTGAACACTGAAGACCCTGAGAAAGTGGCTGATGTCGGAAGCACTACCACGCACTAAATGTGAAAGCCCAGGACATCAAAGTAATTGCTGCATGTTAAGGCATTCATCAAATACAATTCTATAGAATTAAACGTTTATGTTGCTTCCTAGAAGCCAATCTGCAATTCCTGTCAAATGGTCTCACTGCAATGTGACCTACAGCACAGGAAATGTACTTGGAAGCAACAGTACAATTTATTGATCTGTAGAATATGTACATCCCGAAATAACACCCAAGAAACACAAACTAAAAGATTTTAATCTCAAATAAAACAGGACCAGTGACAAGTTTGCTTCAGTGCTAATAAGCGTTGTATCACTCATTAAGGCTGGGACAATAATGACATTGTTTTTTTTGTTTTTTCTTTATTACCAATTCTGGCTGTTGCTTATAGCAATGACTCACACATTGCTTTGTCCAATGATGGTGCAGCATTGATGCACAGTTTATAAGCGACATCCACATTAGAATAGCCATGTTCTATACTTTTGTATGGGTGTCAACATAACACACAGGTTACAATATGCATTACATTTAAATTGTGTTATTGCTCAAAATAATTTAAACATATTAAGCCATCTCGTTTCAAGAAAACCCTAATTCAAGAAAGTACCAATGCATTGTAAAGTTTTAAACTTTTGTAGCACCGCTAAATGATTTATTACAGTACCTGCTGGAATAGGAACATACACTTACCAAGTGCAGTTATCAAGGGGGTGAACAGGTGCATGTGTTTTACTAAACACTGTATTTAGCTTTTGTGCAGCTGTAGCAACAACAGGTGGGTAAGTGACTTCCACTACCAAAACACCTGTTTGTAACTCTTCCACTGATACAAATAAGAGATGCATGTCCTACAACATACAGTATGGAATTATTGGGACCTTCATTTAACACAAGAAAAATCTTAAAGCTGTGAACTACTGCAACTCCCTCCTGGCTGGCCTCCCTGCATCCGCCACCCGTCCACTCCAGCTCATCCAGAACTCTGCTGCTCGCCTGGTGTTCTCTCTGCCTCGCTTCTCCCACGCAACTCCACTGCTCCGCTCACTCCACTGGCTCCCGATCACCGCTCACATCCAGTTCAAGACTCTTGTACTAGCCTACAAATGCCTTGACCAGACTGCACCCAGCTACCTCCAGACCCTCATCTCTCCCTACACCCCCACTTGACCTCTCCGCTCCTCCTGCACTAGAAGACTGGCTCTACCTCCTTTACGCTCCCCTGCCTCCAGAGCCCGCTCCTTCTCTACCCTCACCCCGCAGTGGTGGAATGACCTTCCTATAGATGTCAGGACTGCCCAGTCCCTGACCACCTTCTGGCACCTCCTCAAGACACACCTCTTCAGACAGCACCTGTAGAACTCCTCTTTTTTTCCCCCTGGACACTTATCACTCTTCCTTAAATGCGCTTTACTTGCTCTTATCTGCCCCCTATTTTACTGCATTTAATCCTGTACTTTAGAGTACTGTAATCTGTTAAGTGTTATTTAATCTGTAGTATTTTATATTTAATTATATGCTGATGTAACTATCACTGACACTGTTATCTGCTCTGTTATTGAATTGTATTTTGTCATACTTGTACTTGCTAGAACCAAAGTCATTGTATTTATCTTGCTCTTAATTGTATTATTACTTGTACTGTGATCCTTGAAATGTATTTTTGTTTACGACTGTAAGTCGCCCTGGATAAGGGTGTCTGCTAAGAAATAAATAATAATAATAATAATAATAATAATAATAATATATACAGAGCTGCGGCTGCTATGCACTGCCGAGGCCTAGAACACACACACACATATATATATTATATATATACACATACATATATATATATATATATATATATATATATACACACACACACACATATATATAAAGTAGGTTGCTTTTTTATAAGGGATTTATTAGCTGTAAGTGTATAATGTGCTTAATGCAAGTGACGTAAAACAGTGAGGGTCGCCTATAAAAATATGACAGGTTATATTAATGCATGGCCAGAATAGGGGCAGCTTAGGATATTAAATAACTAAGTTATTCGTTAATTAGTCAAACGACAGTTTTACCTGATTTTGTAATTTGGCAATGTGTGTTTCCTCTTGATAACTCTTTTCAGCTGGTTTACGATGATGGAGGTAAGTTGGGGCAGGGGTCTGCCTTCGAACTGCGACCTCACCTCAAAGTCGATGAGGGGGTCCTCCAGGAAGGAAAAGGACCAGTGGGAAAAGGGCATTCGCGTGAACTGCAGTCTCAGCCGCCCGACTACACGAGTCATCTTGACGAACAAATACGCTGATTTACCGAACACCATTTCCACGTCAATAGCCAGGTGGAACCCCCCGTTATACTCCAGGTCCACCTCGAAATTGAGTTCCTCGGGCATGCCATCCTCGTTGCACGACACTGGTCGGATAAGTTTAGCAGTCTTGAACACGGGCAGAGAATTGCCTAAAGAGAAGTCCCGTAGACTAAGCCCTTCCAGCAGCCTTCCCGCTGTCTTGGTCTGCAGCAGCTCTTCGAATTCCACCTTGATCTTTTTTGTCACCCAGTGTCTGACCAAATGGGTGTCCCGCAGCTCTCGGAACAAAAACAAAAATATTGCATTGAGGAAATTGCAGGTCTCTGATTTGGAAGATGCATGTAGCAAATCGGGTTGTGGCTGTGACGGCTGCTGCTGCTGTTTGGGACTACTGCTGCTGCTACTTGTACTAGAAGCACCGTCTTGTTGTCTGGAAGGGGTGCTGTCTTCTTGTTTCGCGGTTACCGTGTTATCCTGTTGATGGTGCCCTGTTTCGGCAAGTTTGTTATTAAAATAATCCCGCAGAGCTGGCTCGGGCACTGCTTTGACATATTGCACTGTCCTGGCCACTGGCTCGGGGCTCCTCCTGTACAGTAACAGGAACTGTAACAGCAGCGTTATGAGTGCCCCTGTAAGTGCCGAAACCAATATTAAATAGATCATTGTAGACACCGCTTTCCCGTCGCTTTTTTCGCGTTAAAATGATGCCATGTGTTTTCCCCAGTTGCCGTATTTAACAAAAGCAAGTTCCACCTGGTCGCTCATAAAGCTGCCATATCATCTGCTCCTTTCCTGGGAATGCAGGCGTCACTGCTGATTGGACATACGCATCGTGCGTAACGATAAAGGAGTTCCTTACGTCGGCTCGGTAAAGTGTTGCCTGTGCGTAGTGATGAAGTTTGTTCGAGTGTGTTTAAATTAAATTATATTTAACTCAAGCTGTACAGAATCCGGATGCGATAAAAAGCTGAAGTCATAATTTGCAGACCTTTGCTCAGACAACTGGGTGTGTCTGGGACCTGAACTCGCAAACCCCGCAGCTCTAGGTTATGTATCATAATTATATACGACGTTATACAAGAAAATACACTTTTTTGACAAAGCCGCGCATTTCAAACCGTCTATATACCAATCCTTCTGGTTCTCTCCTATTCTGACCAAATACAGTTTATTATTATTATTATTATTATTATTATTATTATTATTATTATTATTATTATTATTATTATTATTCTATTTGACCAATAGGTTATACTGATCACAGATATTATTTCAGAGTATGTTACTTTGTCATTTCTAGACAGATATCCATATCCATACTTTTTGACACATTATTAATTTCAGTATTAGATGCTGATTTTGATCTTCAGTTTCTTGGCCCATAGCCCATAGCTGCATTGAGTTTCTCAGGTGGTTGTGAAAAGAAGATAAACTGATCTGTTGAGAAGCAAAAAATACCCCCCCCCCCCCACACACACACACACAATTGTGCAAAAAGATATCCCCCCCACACACATACTTGTGCAAATAGCTTGTGCGTGCTATTACAAGCCCTGTATGAGCTGTGATCAATCCAAAGGATGTACCAAATTATAATAAAGATACACAAGGCTTTACTGAATATACTGTCACTCATTCTTATTTTTGACTAACAGTGAAAAAAAATGTACTTTGTTACATCGTTGAAAGTTAATGAAGTTCGAACCAATTTTGATTGAGTACATGGAACCACAGCTTGTCAAAACTGAAAACTGAAATACTGAAAACCTCTATTAATCTGTTGTGCAGGAAATATGTTCTAAGTATTTTAACATGTACAATTAATGTGGAATCACCAATCAGTCAAGAAACATTCAGATGAACCCTTAAAAAATGTACCATGATAAATTTGCACAGAAATGCTGCAGTTTTTCAATGCTTTTCCCATTGTTATATTATGCATATACAATAGTTTACCATGGTTTGGAATATTTATTAATATGCTTTACCATACCTCTCTGTGCTTTACAATACATACCTATGCTTTACCATGCTTTCATTATGCTTGATTACACTTTGCTATGCTTTTACACTGGGGACCTTATATGAGGGTAAACATGGGTCAAGTTAATATGAGTTTCTTTTACAATTATGTGTTACTATTTGTTCATGATGTTACTATTTTCTAAAGTAATTGATAAGCATTGCTTGAAGGTTGAAGTGACACTGTATATCATTACATTTTCCTGATATTACATTTGTTACCAGTTTAGTAACCTTCTATAGGTTTTTCTTAGGATATTCTATTGTACTGTTTTTTTTTGTTTGTTTTTTTTTTTTGCTTGGCTCATAATTGCCATGCTTACTAACCATTCCAGCAACAATTGCTTCTGAAAAGACTCTTCAAGGCAGATTGCGGGGAAGTGAAGAGGGAAAGCATTTTAGCAGTCTACTGTGCACCTAAAGTCCACACTGAAGTTGAAATATTGTGAGCCTGTGCAACACTAATAAGCTTCCCCACCTCAGTGCCCCACAAAATAAGTCTTTTCAGAAGCAGTTTTCACTGGAATAGTTAGTAAGCCTATAAACAGAAATATAGAATGCAGAACACCAATGAAAGGATATTAAGTAGATATGAAATAAACATTAGTTAAATATATAATAGTATTCCCTTAAGACCACTTTACTATAGAGGGATGTCACTGTGTTTCATTTGCAACATAATTACTTCAGATTGATGAGATTGCTGGAGTGGAGTTGTTGTTAAAGCTTTTAAGCTCATACAAATCTATAAACCTTAATTGGCCAAAATTGCAATTGCAAATGACAGCATGTGTCTACATTTTAGCAGTGGTTGAATAATTCTGGCAAGAGAAATATATGCATCAGATTGATGGTTAGGGTGTATGGAAGTGAGTAGACCACTTTACTCGCGTGGTCACTGGGCCATAGATAATGAAAAAAATACAGCAGACACCAGTACCTGTTATAGAGTAATGATGCATATTTATTAATCTATAAAATGTCAGTGTTATTTTAATGGCCCTTATACTGAGTTGGACTTAAAGGTTGACAGTGAGCATTGAAAAAAACAAAAAAAGTCAAAATGTTTTATTTAGCTGCAAATGTATTGTGCTCACGCTCAATCAGAAAGTAACCCCTTATCTGTAAGTGTTATAATATGTCCAATTCATGCATTTCACATGATCATGTCAACATTGCAAACATCAGTGCAACTGAATTATCCCACTAGTCAAATGAGGTTGGTAGTCTCAAAAAGAAAATGTCTATCTACACAAGAGTCAGAGGCCTATAGGTGGTGTTCAGGTCCGGATCACCCATATAACCATGGAACGGTCATAAATCTGTCTGACTCCATCTTGTATTGTAGTAAAACAAAACCTGGGACCTATTACTTCGTACTTAAAAATGTGTGTGTATGATCACCCTAGACAGTTGACATCATCAGTAGAGGTTTTGTTATTATTATTATTTATTTATTAGCAGACGCCCTTATCCAGGGCGACTTACAATTGTTACAAGATATCACATTATTTTTACATACAATTACCCATTTATACAGTTGGGTTTTTTACTGGAGCAATCTAGGTAAAGTACCTTGCTCAAGGGTACAGCAGCAGTGTCCTCCACTAGGGATTGAACCCACAACCCTCAAGTCAAGAGTCCAGAGCCCTAACCACTACTCCACACTGCTGCCCTGTTTTGTCCATAGAATATACCTTTATATTTTGATTCTTTGAGGACATTTGTTTTTCACTCATTAAAACCAATACTAGAGGGGAGATAAAGTAACCATGACAGCCCATAACACATGGGCTGTTTCCAGAAAAATGTTCTCATCATTGTGTCATTTTTGTCACCTCCTACAAACCACTAGACATTAGGTTTGCTCAATATAATATATACAACATGAATTTTGAGATCAGCTTTCCATTTCCCTCTGATATTGATAGTTTAGCTGTTTCTGGGTTGACACATTATTTTAATGTTGGCAGTTAATTCTTGTGGGTACGTGGATGTTAAAATCAATGAGGGTTGGACTTGCAAAGCAGACAGTTTTCCTCAATTTTCTGTTTCAATATTTCTTGTATAAAAGACAATTCAAGTTGTCCGGGTTTGGATATAAAAAAAAAAGAAAATAAGCTATTGGTAATTCGAAAGGGTCTCAAAAAAAAGTAAAAGTTAATCTGCACAATAAGACATAAAAAAGATACTGCTGATTAGAAAGGGTAAGAAAATGGAAAACTCAGAGACAGAGTACAATGGTTTCTGTGTGAAGTACTTGGGGTTTGTCTTCATAACGTTTGGTGCTGCATTGCAGGCTGGTGGTTAACTCCGAACCTCAGGGTAAATTCCCAGGCAGATATTTAGGACAATTACTCCATCATTATGAAATCATAGTTATGGAATAAAACACAGTGTAGATCACAAGCTTAGGATGGGGACTATGAAACAATATCTAGCTCTGTTTACAAAATGATAAAGATAGTTGAGATTTTGCACAGTCTAGTACTCTAATAAGTTGTTTGCTATTTTAAGGTTTATTGATTTATTGGTGAATTCAGTGATCATGAAAGGTGAAGGGCAGTGGCACTGGCTGCAGTCATAGAGCTTCCCCTCACAGCGCTGACGATTTCAATCTGACCTGAACACTGCCTGCTGTGTCATTTCCATAACACCTCAGTGGATCTTTGTATCTATGTCTCCCTGTAACAGGGCCAGGAGCCCCTTACATGGAAAGGGGGCAATGTACTTGTTTATTAAACAACAAAACTAAACTAAACAAACACATTTTATGGCAGGGCTTTGCCCTGCCCCCTTTTCATGTACAGGGCTCCTGGCCCTGTTACATTCCCCCAATTTAGAATATCCAATTATTCCCCTCCCCTCCTCCCCTCACAACAACAATTCCCCACAGCTCAGGAGAACTGAAGGTTCATTGGACGTCCTCTGATCCCACGACCAAACCAGTTTCCTGTTTTACACCCAGGAACTTGAGAGTGGATGTCAACGAGTTACCGGCCTCTGGAGGACAAAGGCCAGCCCTGCAGGTGTCCACTCTGAGCTCACGAAGTGACTGGCTGGTAGGGTTTGCTGTAGCGTGAGGAGGAGAAACAGTCCCTTCCGATTTGGCCACCCTAATCCACAGAAGTGCCAGTCAATGCAATGTTCCCTTGGGAATCCTCAGTGAAGTCTGAAAACTTTGCACAGCCAGGACACTAACCTGCGCTCCCATGACTATATGACTCACTGCGCACAGCACGCAGCCGTGCTTTTACCAGGTGAGCAACACAGGACCCTTTTGTATCCATGTCTTAATATTATATTCAGCACACCCAATGCCAAATGCCTAGGATGTAAAAATACAACCTGGCAGATACTGAAGCTTGATGGAGATGTGCAGAATCACCTGGCACCTCGCCTCAAATATAATAGAGATATTTCATAGGGTATCTCAATTTCAGTACCTGGGGTTTTGGTTGGATTCTCAATTTCGTTTTGACACTCAAATAAAGAGTAAGTAGCTTCAAATTGTCATAGTTTATTTCTACTGCTCCCTTTTACTTTTTATAATGTTTGCATTAATTCTCAAATATAACTCAAATATTGCTATTATTATTATTTATTTTTAATAAGTCTGTGTTAAAGTGCTTTAACTTGAGTTCAGGAGATGCTCTTCCATTCTAGTTAACATCTTCTACCATGTAGCACAGGCTAAATCAGCCAAGGAGTCTTTACAGAAGTAAAGGCCAGCGCCATCTAGTGATCAGCTACTTTGGATCAAGTTTCCTTTTGTTTTGCTGGCAATACACTGCTGTCCACAAGATGGTGCTGGAGCTTACTAATATAAAGAAACTTTATAACTATACACAAAATTAAAGGTTTGGCAGTGGAAACATTGCTAGTGCTAAAAGGAGGTAAAACCATTAGATTTGTTTTTACTAGTTATTTATTTATTTAACCAGGGGATTTACTCATTGAGACCTAGGCCTCGTTTACAAGGTGATCCTGAAAAGCAGAGTACAAACACAATAAAAATACATTTGTGGTTCAAACATAATTAGCAGCATACAGAAATCAAAGAATAGAATAAATAAGACATGTATGTATTTGTTAATGTGGGCTGAAGGAGACACTCTTTTAACGGGCCTCTGTCGTGTTGAATGACAGTCCAGCACTTTTAAAAAGGTGATATGAAACCAAAGAGCTCATCCAAAGCAGCTCCAGAAGGTATTGAGCCCTGTTATGTATGATGTGAGAGATTGATAATGGTCACACTATCTGGCATGCTTAGTTATTAAACTCCTCTATGCTGCAATGCCCTGGCACCCGTTCAATGGCTCTCACTGCAGCTTGCTCTCCAAACAATGGCAGCTGCTGCTGCCCAGTTTTCAGGTATGTGTTTTTCAAAACAGGCTCAGTGTGTTTATAACAGCAATAATGAAGAACTATATGAAACTTTAGCAGAAATGTGGATAGGTCTAGCACATGGTGTCAAACTTTTTAAAAAACAACTCTTCAGCTGAGAAGCAAATCAAAACAATGGCCCAGTTGTGTATGCTGCACATTTTGTGTCTTTAGTATACATTAAAACCTCAAAACCAAAAACATAGACACCTTTAAATGAAGCTGTCAATAAAATATATATATTCTCATTAAAAGGTAATGTACAGCTATGGTGTCACAGATTGGCTCTGTGGTGGCGTCAGACCCGGAAGAGACAGGACACAGTTTGGTGAGTGAATGCGCTGTTGTGCAAGTTTATTGGAAAAGAAAAGGTTTAAACAGAAAATAAAAGACTGGAACAAACAAAACGGCTTGGTGGCCAAAACAAATAGACAAACAAATAATAATTAAAACCAGTATTGTGCTGGTGTTGGTTTTTATATTTATTATTGTTGTTTCTTTATATTTATTATTTTACCTTCTCTCTCTCTCTCTCTGAGGATTGTGGGAGGGGCCTGCTGCAAGCAGGGTTTGTGAGCTGTGTGAGAGCGGTAGTGGTGAACTGTATCGCCATTTACTTATATATTTATTTATTATATATTTATTAAACATTTTTTTTAAAGTATTTTTTTGAAATCTTAGTACTTTTTAAACGTTTTAGCCAGTGTGTGCCCAAAGATGGGCTCCCACTCCAGTGGGTTGGGGGGCTTACTAAGTGCCACGGTTTTAAAGTTTTTTCTGAAAATAATGATTCTGTTGAAGATGTGCTGCTAGCCGTGGGGCGGGTGGTTGGTTTTGAAAAGATCAAATCCATCTCACAGATGAACAAAGCTATAGTCATTTTCCTTAACCAAGAAAATCTGGTTAACAAAATTGTGGAAGAGGGATTTATGTTGAATGATTCTTTGGTAACTGTAACACCGTTATCTACGCCTCTTACCAAAGTAATATTGTCAAATATTCACCCTTTTATTGATAATTCATTGATCGAAAGAGAGCTTTCCAGATATGGTAAGATAATGTCACCGATCGAAATGATTCCCCTTGGATGTAAAAATCCAGAGATTAAACACGTCATGTCTTTTAGGAGACAAGTATTTGTACTGCTTGATAACCCAGAAAAAAGTTTAAATGTTTGGTGTTTTAATATATATATATAATATAGAGGGCAGGGATTATGTTGTTTTTGCCAGCACAGAGGTTTATAAATGTTTTTCTTGCGGGGAACAGGGGCACCTTAAACAGATCTGCCCCAAGCTACAAACTGAAGCAGGGACAAGTAGTAGTAGTGGTGACGGAGAGGCGGCCGGGGTTGTTTGGAGAGCAGAGGTGGAGGAGCCGCCGAGACCTGAGCCGCAGCCCCGGAGGAAGAGAGCGGAGGAGCCGGGTACCAGCGCGGCTGCAGCCGAACTGGGGGCTGCAGCGCCAGCCGACACAGACAAGGAGGGGGTGTACACTGCAGTCGTAAAAAAAAGA
Organism: Acipenser ruthenus; assembly: GCF_902713425.1. Classification (NCBI taxonomy): domain Eukaryota; kingdom Metazoa; phylum Chordata; class Actinopteri; order Acipenseriformes; family Acipenseridae; genus Acipenser; species Acipenser ruthenus. The sequence continues at coordinate 20,870,853 of NC_081195.1, forward strand.
AAACATCTGCTGCTGCCGACCTGGCGGCGGGTGAGGAGGAGTCTGTGTGGGGACCCCTCCACTGTGGTGGAGCCAAACGACGAGTCTGAAGGGCAAGAGAAAGGCGGGCCTCAACCCGCTGATCTCGTGTCTGAGGACCCGGTGCTGGAAGGGAGCAGTGTTGGGGAGGATAGCCTCGGGGCTCAGGTAGGCCCTGTTGGTGTTCCCCCCAGTGATGAGACTCCTCAACCTGCGGGGTCGGTAGCGGAGATGCCGGCGGCTGATGGAGATTCTGCGGGTGAGGAGGAGGACAGATTGGCGGGATCGGACGAGGATGGATGGGAGGACGGGCTCTCTGACACCTCGCAGCTCTATGACATCACGGCCAGCCAAAGGGGGAAACTGTTTTCACTGAAAGAGATAAGCGATTTTCTTGAAAGAACAAAAGGTAAGAGGTGAGTAGACATTAAATCCTTCTTACCAGACCAGAAACTGTTTTTGTGTTCTGCAGATTTAATATTAAGGAAATCGTCTATAAATGAGTTTGACAGAAAAAGAGGTTCAGACTTAAAAAATATGTCAGCTTAGTTCGGAAAACATTAGCCGCATCTAAACATTTTTAATGGCTAATTTTATTAAGAACTTTTTTATTTTAATGTGTTTGTTATTTTTGAATAATCTATTTTTAACAATGGAGAAAATTATTTTAGGCTCTTTTAACGTGAATGGGTGCAGGGATTTTAATAAAAGAGCACAATTATTTAATTTTTTAAACAGCAAGCATTCAAACGCGATTTTATTGCAGGAGACACACTCAGACAGCAGTAATCTCTGGCAGTCTGAGTGGAGGGACGACTGTATTTTAAGCCATGGTTCTAATTTTAGAGCTGGGGTTGCTGTTTTATTTTCTCCAGGATTTGGGGCAGAAATTTTATCTATTGAGGAGATTATTCAAGGTCGACTTTTGAAAGTACAGATAAAACACGCTGGTATTTTTATTGATTTTATTAATATTTATGCACCAAATGTTGGGGAGGAGATGATTTTATTTTTTAAAAAGCTCAGTCAGATACTCAGGGGTTGCAGTACAGACAATTTCCTTATGGTGGGGGGAGATTTTAATTGTACTATGGATTTTGATAAAGATTGAAACCACGGGGAACCCCATCCCCAATCTGTCAGGGAGATAGCCACTGTATTAAATACTTTTGACCTGGTTGACATTTGGAGGATTTTTCATCCCACAAGTAGACAATATACATGGATCAAATGTAATCAAAATCAGCTGCCAGGGGCACGCCTGGATAGGTTCTATACTCCACAACAGCATATTAACAAATTCACTAAAATTAGTATAGCACCCAGTAGCTTTTCTGATCATCATTTTGTTTAACAACAATCTGCTACAGGACAAAAACTTCACTGATTATTTTGAATTGTTTTGGAAAAATTGGCAAAATGAAAAAAACTTATTATAGTAGTTTAAGACAGTGGTAGGATATAGGGAACATTCAAATAAAACTTTTCTGGCCAGCGAGAGCAATAAGGGGGCGTATCGGGGCCTGCAGGAGAGGAGGCAGCTCCTGGGAAGCCTGCTGGAGAAGAAGGTGAAGGGCTCTCTGCTCAGAGCCTGCTTTACTGAACTCAAAGATATGGACACCCCCACAGCCTTCTTCTTCGGCTTGGAGAGGAAGACAGCGGAGCGCAAAATGTGCTGTCTGAGGCTGCCCGGGGGGAGAGAGGTCTCCAGCCCTGCGGAGCTCAGGCGTGTTGCAGTGAGCTTTTATTCTGATCTCTACAAGGCAGAGGGCTGCGACCCGGGAGAGATGGAGTGGCTTCTCCAGGGTCTCCCCAGCCTGGACAAGGAGGAGAGCAGTGGACTGGACATTCCGCTGGCATTCCCAGAGCTCACTGCGGCCCTTGGCACAGCTTTACAAAGGGAAGGCTCCTGGACTGGATGGACTGCCTGCAGAATTCTATCAAAAGTTTTGGAGCTCTGTTGGTGAGGAACTGTACCAGGTCCTGCAGGAATGTGTTCGGGATGGGGAGCTGCTGCTGAGCTGCCGCAGGGCAGTGATAACACTGCTACCCAAGAAAGGAGACCTCTGTAACATCAAGAACTGGCACCCTGTCTCCTTGCTGTGCTCCGATTACAAGCTGCTTTCCAAGGCTCTCGCTAATCGCCTAAAGACCAACATTGGATCAGTGATGCACACAGACCAGTCATACTGTGTGTCCGAGAGATCGATCTTTGATAATTTGTTTTTATTAAGAGATCTTTTTAGTGTATCCAAAGTTTATAATGTTGATTTTGGTTTAATTTCGCTTGATCAGGAAAAAGCTTTTGATAGAGTTGACCATAAGTATCTGTTTCGTGTTTTAAAAGCTTTTGGTTTTGGCCCTGTTTTTACTTCTTTTATGACTCCTTTATCACAATGTTTTTAGTGTTGTGAAGATTAATAACGGTCTGACTGTCCCCTTCCCTGTGCAGAGGGGGATACGGCAGGGCTGCTGTCTCTCAGGGATGCTCTATGCCCTCTCTATAGAGCCCCTGTTACACCAGCTGAGGGAGAAACTGCCTGGATTGGCTGTACCAGCTGTGCCCAATGCAACCCCTATCAAGCTCTCCGCATATGCTGACGATCTCAGCGTGTTTGTCACAACTGACCGAGACGTCGCTGTGCTGGAGTCTTGCATTATAATGTACGAAAAGGCAACCTCAGCACGAGTAAACTGGGCAGAAAGTGAGGCTTTTCTTGTTGGCAGCTGGGAGGATACCCCTCCTCTATTACTGTCTTCAGTTTTAAGATGGAACAAAACTGGGGTCAAACTTTTAGGTATTTATTTTGGGAATGAGCAATTCATGCAGCAGAACTGGGAGGGGCTGCTGGACAGGGTGAAGGGGAGGCTGCAGAGCTGGCAGTCGCTCCTCTCTCGGCTCTCCTTCAGGGGCAGGGTTCTCATTAATAATCTTGTCGCCTCCATGCTTTGGCATAAGCTGGTGTGTCTGGATCCTCCCCTGGTTTTGTTAAATGAGATACAGAAATGCCTGGTGCAGTTTTTTTGGAGCATCACTGGCTGTGCCCGGCTGTTTTGTATCTCCCCCATGAGGAGGGAGGGCAGGGGCTCATTGATATCCCTAGCAGGATGGCAGCGTTTAGGCTGCAGGCTGCCCAGAGGCTGTTGTACACCCCACAGCTGAGCTGGAGAGACCTGGCATTTTATTTATTGCAGAAAGCAGGGAGACTGGGTTTTGACAGACATTTGCTTTTAATAGCTCTTGATTGTTTTAGTGATGCAGGCTTGGAGACTTTTAAAGATCACAAGGTCAGAAGAATCACAGAGCACACAGTGGTTTTTTGAAGAGCCCCTGTTTTTTAACCCCATTTTTAAATGTGAGGTTTTTAGTTCTGTTTTTCTTTTTTTAATCCACTTTGTTTTTTAAAGCCGGTTTTACTAAACTGGGGCATTTAATTGATTTTAACCTTTTTAGTTGGAAAGCCAGCAGGGTTTTAACCCCTGCACTGAATATTAGATCCTGGAGAAGGTGTTGAGTGATCTCCAGGCATCCCTCTGTCTGGCACTCTCCCAGTTTTTGAGCAGGTTTCTGGTGGAGCGCGTGGCTCCAGAGCAGGAACCCCTGTTCCCCGCAGTGCTGGTCTCCCCTTCAGTGACTGTGGAGGAGGAGGAGGAGGAGGAGGAGCCGGCTGGAAAGCTGCTGTCACTTAGGAAGGTCACTGAGGTGGCGTTCCACACAACTGAGAAGAAGACACTGTATGAAATATGTGTGAAAACCAGACATTGTAATAAGTTGAAAGACCTGGTGGACACTAAGTGGAGTGCTCACCTTGGTGTCCCTGTTGATGAAGTTCCTGTCTGGAGAGTGCTCTATAAGCTTCCCTTGCCTAAGCGCTCCAGAGACCTGCAGTGGAGAGTGCTGCATGGCATGTTTGATATCTGAGCCGAGTGGAACCGGGGGTCAGTGTCCAGTGCCCCTTCTGTCCCGTGGAGGAGTCTGTTTTCCATTTGTTTGTGGATTGCCATCGGCTGCAGCCCTTCTTTTTGTTTTTACTAAAAAGTTTTTTGTTTTTAGTGTAAAGTATAGTTTTGCATGGAGGGATAGGTGCTCTGTTGGATCTCAGCGGCTCAGCTGGCCGGGCGGCTGGGCTGGCGCTCGGAGAGGTTTGCTGAGAGAATGATTAATGAGCTGAAGAACTTTCTCTCCCCGAAACTCAAGGAGGCTTTATGCTGTTGTGCTGGGGAGGTTTGGCTGATCCCCGGAGCCAGCAACTATCTTAATTGTGTTTTACCTTATTATTGTTATTGAATGGATTTTAATTGCAATGATTTAATAAAGGATCTTAAAAGTCAAAGTCTCTCTCTCTCTCTCTACTCCTGAACACTCCAACCTCGATCAGCCACAGCTGCAGGATTTTATACATGTGACCATCTTCAAATTAGCAATTAATTAATGGAGACAAGTTTAACATGGATGCTGCAAAATAACAATTCAATATGCTAATGTAAAATTATTCAGCAGGTTTCATTCGACTTCATGAAGCAAATTTGGATAGAATTATATGGGGTGCTAAACCTTTGTCCATAGCTGTACTGTTACTAGTTATTTACAGAGTAAATAGCTTGTCTTGTCATTTTCATTTATTTTTTACACATCCCTCACTGTTCTATGATTTGCCGTCATTGAGAGTGGTTCTGGATTCTGTTACTCCAGTATTGAGTTCTTATCATGTTTCTCTGTATCTGCCTTTACTAGGGTTTGAGTATGCTTTGAGCTTGTTTGGAGAATCTGACGTGCTGGGATCTCCTCATTCCATTCAAATCATGTGACAATGTGGCCTTTCAACCAGCCCCACTTACTCTCTGTAAATAACTGTGCCTGATTCTCCAGACAAGCTCAGAACAAGTTCAAAGCCATCTGAAGATGCTTTATTAAGACTTTATTTCCATAGCTGGGCACTGAATTCAACTGTGTTGCCAAAATGCTTATGCAGTTTCTGCTAATGTTTCTGCGGTAGACTATTTATTGATTACACGATTATGAAAATATTAATTGAATAATGTAAAAGTGTAATTACTCAATTAATTAGATTAATTGTATTGCAGCATTAGATGGAATATGCCTGAACTGAATTCCTGTGAATTGTTTCATACATAAATTAGCATCTTTTTATACTCCATTACCAAATAATACTACTATGAAAATACAACTGAATGTCTGGATACACTTTAAAATACAGGTAGTCAGGTTATGTTATTTAAACTGTGTGCTTGTGACCGAGCAGCTGTTGAGTGGCGAGTGTGGTGTCGTCACAGACCAGGAAGTACCAGAAACAAAACAGTGGATGGGCGGGTGAAAATGAACGCTACGGCACTCAGTTTATTTATTAAATAATAAATACAATATTTAAACAAACAACAAAACAACAAACTAACAAACTGGTGTGTTGGCCAAACAAATAAGCGTGCTGGTTTTACCACCAGAACGATAGTTAGCAGTTGTTTTTAATTTGTTTGCTCTCTCCCCGCACTCCCCGCACTCCCCGCTGTACACACTACACTCTCCCCCGAGCACGGACAGCTGCAGGTTCTTATATTCTGGCCGAGGGGTTAACTAGCTGTTAATTATTATTACCCCTCGGCCACAGTCTGCACGAGTTTAGTAAGGATGCGTGACTGTCAGCTAGTTAAATAATCAGTTGCTGATAAGCCATGCATCCTCACGAGGTTTTTAAATTATAAAAACAATAACAAAAACGCGGCGCTTTGATCTGCGCTGCAAACAAAAATACAAATAATAATTAATACATATATAGGGGCGGGACACTCCGCCACAGTGCTTAAAACAAAATTATATGAATTGTGTGCTTACTGCATGTAGTACTACAGTATAGCAGTAGTGGTGGCAAAAGTGAAGCCTCTTGAACCACTGAACCCTCTGAACCATTTTCTTCATAAAAGATTCACTGAGCCGAATCACTTGAAGCGCTTCGTGCTCCATAGTGACATCTATTGGTAGAGCCGCGTCATTGAACATACTTGAACTTGAACATACGAGTTACACACAGGCTGCTATTGCCTGGAACTTGGCATTTAGAATTAATGATCTGTAGCCTAATGTACAGTACATGAAAGACACCGTAAAGCACACTTTTTACAGGCTCTGTCAGTGTCTTTTGTGACTTACAAAATGAAGTTACATTTTATAATTTCTCTGTTATCTGGTATATCAACCACACATGTGATTACCCAACAGAAAAGCCAGTCACACATACGCATTATCATACTTGAAATGTAAAATTGTTGTACAACCGACAACACAAAAAAAGTCCAACTAATTATGTGACTCCTAAAGACAATTGGTTGCACCAGAGCTTATTTAGGTGTGTCATAGCAAAGGGGGGGGGGGGGGGGGGGAATACTTATGCAATCATTTATTTTCTGTTTTAGATTTGTTATTAATTTAGAACAATTTGTAGATTTTATTTGTCACTTTGACATTATGGACTTTTTTGTATTGATCAGTGGCAAAAACTGGAAAAGTCCAAGGGGGGTGAATACTTTTGAAAGCCACTGTGTGTATATATATATATATATATATATATATATATATATATATATATATATATATATATATATATTAATGATTTGGATTCTGGTATAGTAAGCAAACTTGTTAAATTTGCAGACGATACCAAAATAGGAGGAGTGGCAAACACTGTTGCAGCAGCAAAGGTCATTCAAAATGATCTAGACAGCATTCAGAACTGGGCAGACACATGGCAAATGACATTTAATAGAGAAAAGTGTAAAATACAGCTCGCAGGCAATTAAATTGGGCATTATAAATATCATATGGGCGATACTGAAATTGAAGAAGAAATCTATGAAAAAGACCTAGGAGTTTATGTTGACTCAGAAATGTCTTCATCTAGACAATGTGGGGAAGCTATAAAAAAAGGCCAACAAGATGCTCGGATATATTGTGAGAAGTGTTGAATTTAATTCAAGGGAAGTAATGTTAAAACTTTACAATGCATTAGTAGGACCTCACCTAGAATATTATGTTCAGTTCTGGTAACCTCTTTACAAAAAGGATATTGCTGCTCTAGAAAGAGTGCAAAGAAGAGCAACCAGAATTATCCAGGGTTTAAGAGGCATGTCATATGCAGGCAGGCTAAAAGAATTGAATCTATTCACTCTTGAACAAAGAAGACTACGCGGTGATCTGATTCAAGCATTCAAAATCCTAAAAGGTATAGACAATGTCGACCCAGGGGACTTTTTCGACCTGAAAAAAGAAACAAGGACCAGGGGTCATAAATAGAGATTAGATGAAGGGGCATTCAGAACAGAAAATAGGAGGCACTTTTATACACAGAGAATTGTGAGGGTCTGGAACCAACTCCCCAGTAATGTTGTTGAAGCGGACACCCTGGCATCCTTCAAGAAGCTGCTTGATAAGATTCTGGTATCAATAAGCTACTAACAAGCAAAGGAGCAAGATGGGCTGAATGGCCTCCTCTCGTTTGTAAACTTTTTTTATGTTCTTATGTTCTTATACAAGAGTGCTTCTGGAGTTCTATGAATCCTGTGGAAATTGATGAAAGTGGCATAGGAAAAACAGGTTGTACCAAGAGCATGGCACCGAGCAGGTGGAGTCTTTATACCAAAAGAAAAAGACTATACAACAATCAGTCAGTTTCTCTCTATTTCCCTATTAACACTCTGCGGTCCTATGTCGGACCAGGTCCGACATTACAATTTTCCCTTTTTGGTCCGGTCATCAAAAAGACGTAAAACACAGGTCTCAAGTCGTTTTTTCTCCAGTAAAAGCCGAGAAAACCTTTAATGGCCGAGTGAGACCGATAGGAGCCGAGAGAAGCCAAAAAACACAGGGGCGGATCTGAGCAATACATATAGACCTGGCACCACAGAGATAACACAGACATAAACAAATAAGACAGCTGCTTCTGCATCCAGCTCTCAAAGAATATCATGGACATTTGCAGAGCTTTTTGAGATGTTATAGTAAAAAAATAATGACTTGGATCGCATTATTGAGGAGTTTGGTGATAAAATGAGTGATCAGGAGATGATTTATCGGTATGTACGACTATAAAGAGGTATGTGAAAAATACAGCGAACGAGCGGTGGGGTGGGGCTGGATATGCAGTACTGAGTGTCCTGTTGATATGCAATGCCTTTTAAACCTGTTTTACTGTGAAAAAATACTTTTAAACAGTGCGTCTAAAATAAACTGCACGTGTGAAAATAAATTGGACCTGAGACGCACTGAATAAATGGACCGCAAAGGGTTAAACGTAGAAGGCAAGATTTTCTTCAGCATTATTGCTCAGAGATTCTCAACTTACATATTAAAGAACTGCTTTATTGACACTTCAGTACAAAAAGCGGGTATTCCAGGTTTCCCAGGATGCTTAAAACACATCAGGGTGATCTGGCAACAAATTCAATCAGCTAAAAAGGAGAGGAAGAAGCTCCATGTGACATTCCTGGATTTGGCTAATGCATATGGTTCAGCGTCACGTGAACTTCTTTGGGCAGTATTTGATTTTTTCAGTGTACCGATGACAATAACAAATTTAGTGAAAGGCTGGAGGTGGGTTGTCAAGGATTTGTGGCACGCTCTACAACCCAGTTTCTCAGAGATGTCGGGTTCAGTGGTCAAGAGTTGCGTCACACAGTGAAGAACTTATCTGAAGCAGCAGAAAGAAGCAGCAACTGGCTGTGGTTGAGACGGAAAGATTCTGACTGGGGATCTCAAGCACAACAGAAAGAAAGGAACGCTGATATGCGGGCAGCAACGCTGATATGCCAGCGGTTCCCTTTTTACATTATCTGTGGTTTTGTGGTCCAGTGGTTAAAGAAAAGGGCTTGTAACCAGGAGGTCCCTGCTTCAAATCCCAGCTCAGTTACTGACTCATTGTGTGACCCTGAGCAAGTCACTTAACCTGCTTGTGCTCCGTCTTTCAGGTGAGACGTAGTTGTAAGTGACTCTGCAGCTGATGCGCATAGTTCACACACCCTAGTCTCTGTAAGTTGCCTTGGATAAATAAACAAATAATAATTGGTAATGTTACTACTGCTCTGACAAATCACACTTCCGACAATATTACTTGGCCCACTGTATGGGAATTACAGTCACTCAAGGAAGGCTTTCATTCCATCTGTTGTTTTCCCAATGTGATTGGAGCTGTGGCTGGCACACATATTTAAATAAAAGCACCAAGTGTGGATGAATATCATTATGTTTGTCGGAAAAGGTACCACTCTATGAATTGTAAGATAGCAGGGAGAGGGTCCGATTCCTCCCTGCATAAAATATGTGCTTATGCACATTTTGTTTAATTGTTTAATTATTTTTGTTAATTGTGTTATTTGTAATTATCCCCTGCACTTGGCTATCATTGTAAATTAGAGCCAGGTGCAGGGGATAATTACTAATAACACAATTAACAAAAATAATTAAACAATTAAACAAAATGTGCATACGCACGTTTTATGCAGGGAGGAATCGGACCCTCTCCCTGCTGTCTTACAGAATGTGCAGATTATATGCCACAGTGATCTCATTATAAGAAATGATGTTGCTAAATGGCCAGGCTGTAGGCATGATGCATTTATATGGACAAACTGTGCTGCTAAAACCATTGGAAAGGAAAGTGGCTTCCATTATGGATAGCTGCTGGGGGACAGCGGGTATCCCCTGTCCCCTTATCTCCTAACACCTGTACCCACCCCATCATCGAGGGCAGAGGAGAAATACAACACAGACCACGGAAGAACAAGGCAGGTTCATAAAGAGGTGTATAGGCATGCTTAAAATGTGATTTTGAAAGCTGAACAAATCTGGGGCTGCTCTATAGTATGCGCCAGAAATATGTGTTAAAATCACTGCTGCATGCATAGGCTACTACATATATGGATCCTTCTTGGAAACGGTCATGGGGGAAGGCACCTGGGGAAATAAATACAATTATGCTTACAACAGAGGTTACACTAATCAGACAAAGTTTGTACAAGCGCAAAAATATACCTGCCAACTTGGAAGGTATGGGTGGAGCTCCAACAGATGCCAGAATAGAGGGGTTAGACTGCACAAGCAATCACATCAAGGTCTGAGTAGCCAACAGCTGATTCTCTGCAGTATCTGCAATTCCCTTTAGGGTTTGTAGTGACTCCTTCTGTATTGCTGGTTCTTCTTTTAAAGCTAATTTTCTCTCTTTTAGCTGTAGAATTTTTTTCCCCACTTCCAGGCGTTCTTTTTCTGTGCTGATCATGTCAGCACTGTAGCTGCACACGGCTAGACGAGAGCACCGATGAAGTGCTGTCTGCTGCAATGCAGCAAGTGATGCTTCATCCAAATCCTCCTCTGGAGGTGGAGGTGATGCATTATCAACAAACCCTGATGAACAATAACACAGAAATTGATTACCATTACACCCAGTAAACCTATGAAGAGCATGTATTTACCTAATTATCATGGTAATATACATTGTGTAGTACACATGCCTATTCAGATATGACTTGGGAGATCAGAATTACAGCTACAATAATGGGCTGGGGGGCCTCCACTGTACTTATTGTCCTCTCATGAGGCTGCTATAATCAGCTCATTTTTTTCTTAGCCTGTTCCCAGGATATGGTCCTACTGTCACTTGTAGCACTCATTTTAGACTCTCTTTGCTGTAGACGTTACACGGCTGCCAAGTTTTGTGAACAGTAGGTCCTTGTGGCGTTCCACTTCTTTGGGTTAAACAAATAAACTCGCTTTGCCATAATGCTTCTTCTTAGATGATGTCTTAGCCATTGTTCACCAACAGTTACAAACACTGATTCTCCTACTTCAACCCACAATGGCCCTTAATTATTGGCATCCTCATATAATGTCTTACAAAATGTGTTTGTAGGTGTGCTGGTTGTTGCCTGTAAGTGCAGTTAATTAATTAATAAATAGTTTTAAGTTTTTCTATAATAAGTAATTGACCTTTATTATACCTTTGGCAAAATTCTACTTTGATAAATATAAATGATTTGTATGCAAAATGCAAATCAGATTGTTCAAATGGTTTTCTTACTGTTAAGTGCAATTATATTAATGAAATGATAATTAAGCAATTCCCTATACAATGCCTTTTAAAATATATTCTCACCATTTTGCCCATTCATTTTCACGTATAGAATGAGCAAGGTATCCGAGGCTACCTTTCGTATTTCAATTCGAAAGCAAATTCGATTTGTATAGAATATAGAAACGTGTGATAAGTGTTCATAGTTGGAGGTGATAACTTTTTGTATTTCCACTTACGCATTCGTGATATAGAAACAGGACCCAGAGCTGTTTAGGGTTATGTTGCCCTGGTCGCCACTTTGCTGGCCATTCAAGCCACAGTGAAAAGCCCCATCTTGTGCCACATGATTAGGGTGCCTGGGACGAATAATTTGAATGGGTTTTTGTTATTTTTTTTCCTTTTGCACATTTTCAAGGAATCAGTTTCTTTTGGTTGCTTTTGGTCCCTTTTGTATATATGGCCAGAATTCCTTTATTGATTATCCAAGTTGTTCAATTTTTTGCCCGATATTCCCTCATGTTGAAGTTTCATTATACACTGTCAGATTTGAGATGGCCATGCTAAAATATTTTTTACAAACAATGTTTTTTTCTCTCTTGTTCTGTGTTTTTTTGTTATCTGTATTGAACAGGCGGAGTTTCAGACTATTTCACCTTTTTTATGGAAGCCTAGTGTGTGTACATTAATTTAATGAATGACATGTACCTGTAACCTTTATATTTAAAGAGTTATAGCAACAAATCTAACAATAAAAACAAACAGGCGAAAAAAAGCTTGGACCCTAAAGCATGGATATTTAATAATATATTTTAACACACATATGGATGTTTGCACACACACACCCTCAAAAAGCATATGGCTTTAATATCCAATGTGTTATGGTAAGCATGTGTTACCTTTTCATTGACCTTTCATGTATTACTCATTTCTTTCAAAGCAAGTTCAGGTTAACCAGGAATTTATTACTGTCATGAAGAATGGCAATCACTGTAACTTCGGAGTTTTCAGGGTTCACGAACTGACAGATTAGTCTTTTTAAATAAAAAGTTTGCTATGTAATAATTTCAGTAACACGTTGTGAATTATATCGGAGCCTTAAATTCCCCAAAATTAAATCTTCGTGGTTCACAAGCCTGCTGCTGGGTCCTCGTCTGTTATCCAGGTTGTTTCACTTGAAGATACCTGTACGCAACATCATTTTGCTATTATAAAAAGCACATTGGTTTCATTATTGTAAACTCACTTTTATAAATCGGTTGCAGTTACACGGAGCTGCCCTCGCGTTACAAGAGCCTTATGAAAATTGCACGCAGAACACGTTTACAATTGTGCCCAACAATCATGTTCAGTTTTACAAATAAATAAATAAATAAATAAATAAATAAATAAATAAATAAATAATAATAATAATAATAATAATAATAATAATAATAATAATAATAATAATAATAATCCCCGTGTCTACTTATTACATTTCTCCACGAGAAAGATAACTATATTGAGCAGTATGTTTTAGGTATCAATCACATATTTCTAGAGTACCGAACAAATTAAAACTTCAAGGCGTCATATTTCGAAATGGGGCATCTGTTTAAGCTAATACGGGGTTTAAAGTCTCTTAAAAGATTTCATCTCATGCCGTGTGCGAAGCGAAGCTGGACGGTTTCCGGCTGCTCTAACTGTGCGATGTTATACAAGAGACACACTGGGCACGTCGTATTAACTTATTCTACATCATAAAACTGAAGAATTGCTATTACGCATAAAACATGCATGGCACTCTATTATAGGCTGCACAGTCTGCTCATACTTGTGACTACCTGGTACCACATGCACCACCAGTTACAATTCAGAAAGATGCGCACCACAAGAGACGACAAATCGCGAGACGGGTTACTAGAAAACATCAGTGGTTGCCAAAACTCGTAACATAATATAAGCCTTAATTAATGTTTGTACATTTCGTTTTTTTCTATATTCAATTTAATCTCCTTAAAATTGTATCACGCCTACTCGCAAAACGGTATATTGACTGAAGTTAAACGGTTTGTGTTTGGAAGTTTTTGAGAAGCCGTACACACTTCCTTGAATTTTTAAGAATATTATCTTGATAACCCCATGTTTTTCACTGTCACACAAATATGGTTTCATTTACTTTAATAAACAGTTTATTTTTATTAGTCAGGAACGCAATACACGGATTGCTAAACCACAGAATAGGTATGGGAACTTTTGATTGTTTAGACCATCTCGCAAAACACTGCAAAAAACTATATATATATATATATATATATAACACGGTTTTTTCTCAATTCTTTTATAAACAAAACTAGTGAATATTTATAAAACAGTAACGACGTTGATTTAAAATCTGTGTCTATCTATCTATCTATCTATCTATCTATCTATCTATCTATCTATCTATCTTATTTATATAGTGACATTTTTGCGGATGGAACCCAACCCAGACACCAACATGCACAGTTTGTTCTAAAAACATCTCACTCAGTAAGGCCCCATATTGTTCTTGGTTTACACGCTATTTAAACTTCCAGCGCGTAAACAGCGCGTAACCCAAGTGAGAATAGGGCCCAGATAATACTGATAATGCCACTGCAACAACTCTTGTGTATGTAATGTACACCACAAGAGGACGCTGCTGCACTACAATTTCCAGGATTATAAAAATGCTTTGAAAACATTTTTGTTACATTTTAGTATACAGGAAATCATTCACGTTGACGGTATCCTTTTTTGATTGATTTATTTTCCGTTTGTTTCTTTCCCATTATGAGTTGTATTTGTTAAGTAATATAGGCTTCTTAACAGTGGTGTAGTCCTAAATTTTAAAGTACCGGAACGCCAATTAAAATATAGATTTTTCTTAGTCACCAACTAAAAAACTGTAACTGTATCAGTACAATTAGAATTGTTTTAAAATTTATTTTTAAACACTATCTGCCGACAGTTCTGGACAATATAATTTTACACTACATTCTGAATACACCCCCCCCCCCCCCCCCCCCCCCCCCCCATTGGATCTTATCGTATTTATAAAAACAAACAAACAAACAAACAAAAAACGGTTCTGATACTGTAAATTGTGAGAAAAAAAACCAGTTTATAACATTATTACTTACCTGTTTGTGCTTTTGTAATATATTAAATCTGTAAGAGGTTGTGTGGTCGAGCGCTTAAAGAAAAGGGCTTGTAACCATGAGGTCCCCGCTTCAAATCCCACCTCAGCCACTGACTCATTGTTTGACCCTGAGCAAGTTACTTAACCTCCTTGTGCTCCGTCTTTCGGGTGAGACGTAGTTGTAAGTGACTCTGCAGCTGATGCATAGTTCACACATCCTAGTCTCTGTAAGTCGCCTTGATAAAGGCGTCTGCTAAATAAACAAATAATAACTGTGGCTTTGGCTGATTTAAAAAAAAAAAAAACACAATTTGGCTACTTTTGAGTGCGTTTTGAATCCTAACCACTAGATGGCACAACACACACATTTATGATGCTTTCTTGCCCCCTGCAGTGAGTAACGACACCTATTGGGTTTACTAAAAAGAAGCCCATTCCGCGACTTACAGAATTTGATTTTAAATAAAAAGAAATACATTTATCAGTCAGGCCAACATCAATCAAATCAAAATGTAACCAAACTGCCTAAATCTTGCTGTAATGTTGAATTCCCTGATTATAATATAACGCATACACTATATTATTATTATTATTATTATTATTATTATTATTATTATTATTATTATTATTATTATTATTATTATTAATAATAATAATAATAATAATGTTTTGAATCTATCAATTATAAATAATGTTATACTTAAACACACATAGGTACACACATATGATGAATCTGAAGCTTCTCTCAGATGTATCTTTTAAACTGGTCGCGTTGTGCTCGTCTGTCTATGCATGAAGATTATGTTTGGAACTCAGCGAGTACACTTATATTTTGTCACACTTGATTGCCATAGTTGTGTGGTGCTATATTTAAAATATAAATTCGACCTTTTTTAAATAATTGCATTTTTTTCCCATAAGATTCCAAGTCACAACTATTTAACTAAGAATAAAATACATTTATTTTGGTACACGGAAAGCAGTTTACCTATATTTCATTTTGTGTATATGCACATTATACATTATTAGAGCATTTAGACAAAATATAAGATGAGTATGATAACCACGTTTGGTGTTGAATGTCAATACAATTTGTAACAGGAACTGTGTCGGGGATTTAACACACAAAGCGTGTCATTATCGAACTCATCGTGTGTTAATTCAACACATATAGAGTTAATCAGATTCTCAACTTTTTTCTATAGGATTTGTATCCATGAAGCGCAGCTTAATGTAGTTTTCTGTGGTTTTAGGAACTTTTGAATACAGCCTTTTTAATTTAGCAAAATATAAAATAAAATTAAATAAAATAAGAGTTGTTGCTTAATTAATTGTCTTCAGTGTAAACAATATGATTATTGAAGTGCATTAAAAAAAAGAGTTCCAATCAGCCTTTATTTAACAACTAAGAAAATAACGTGAATGAATATGCTTATTAGGAATCTACTTAGATTCAGACCCATATCTGTTCATTTACTAGATTCTTTACTTTGATATTTAGAATAACAAACAAGTGGGGCTCTTGCACTTGCTTGTAAAGCGGGTTTAAGCACATAGATGATCAACTCAGCGGGTCAATGTTTTTACAGTTTTTTTGCTGAATAACATAGACGAAGTACAGTAAGCATGTTCATTTCTGAATATACTTTTTTTATATTTGGTCCTCTTAATTACTAAGGGTAACGTTTTATATTTCAATACAAAGGTGAGTAACAAACACTTTCAGTAATGTTACAGAATTTCAACAAATTGTTTAAGCATCACAAAGTTAACCAACAAATCAGAACAACATGACAAAAAAGAAACCAGCAGTTAATTTGTTTCAGATGACTTATTTTGGGGCCAATACTAATGCGACGCTATACTGAACATACTTCATATTAAGATGAGACTTTCTCACGTAAATTATTTTCTTTCCTAATAGCTAACTCGCTTACATTATTCAGGCACGCTCGAGCTCAGTAAAGTGTGACAGGTTTTGCACTTTTCCAGAGGTTAGAGATTGGTCGCATGCTTTACCATATATTACCGAGTTACAACTGCCTTTCAAAGATTTCCCCGGCACGCTTAAAACTATTTATCATTATTTAAGGCTGATATAGTGCATTAAATCGTGTATTTAAGGAACTAATTGTGCCTCAATAACTAGTAATTTGCGTCCATTGGAATCCCCTAGTTGGTTTTATTAGTTTACTCTCTGTATTAGAATACTATTATATTAGTAAAAGGTCAAGTAAATAATATAAGAACAAAAAAAAAAGAAGTGTCATAAAAATATGTAGTTATTTGTGCGACATTTTAAATACACTAGTTAATAAGAGAGCACTGGTGCAGATCTGTAATGTATTTAAATGTTCATATACCAGCCCTTTATCTTCGCCCTTTCTCATCAGTAAACGTTTACACAATGTGTAGCGTAACGATAACTAATGAGCTAAGTCCACTAAACACATCTTTCAATTCTTCAGTGTCAAGGTGTAACCCCGACTGTTTGCAACACATTTAGCATAGTAAAATGCCCGCCTTGTAACAAAGTCCCTGATAAAATCTGGACATTTGCATGAGAGGCTACGCATCACATAAGGAAACGCAGTTGGAAATCTGTACCGAAAACAAGTTGAAACTTGAGATTAACTTTGTTAAGTCTTAACATTACCACAGTTTCTAATGTAGCAGTGAAAGGATTGTGGTTTCACGAAACTACGAAACTGTATTAAAACGTCTTGTGACTATGAAAGACAGCTGTCAACAATACATGCCGTTATTGATAATGAAGATTATATATACACACACACACACACACACACACACACACACACACACACACACACACACACACACACACATTTGTGTGGGTTTTAATTAAAATAATACTTCAATACATATTATACAGGCATTGATAGTTGCCGTGATATAATTTAATGGCATCGTGTTTGATGTAAAGGTTACCCTCAGAAGCATTATGACTAAACCAGTTAGCACCACGGATAAAGCTTACTATAAATCAAGTCGTGTTTTAGATACAAAATGAAGCCTTAAGACCCCCCGGTATTGTTGTAACTTTTGTTCAGTGTGTAGTCCGGGAGAATAAATATACCTCTCATTGCAGAGTTCTTTACAGATAGTGGCGGTTTGGGGCAACTGACTGCACTGTTGGTGTAAGCATTACAACGCCGCGCTTTGTGCACAACTTAATAAACGACCGTGTATCGCGTATGTTTTTTTTTTTTTTTTCTACGACAAAATTTGCAATTTGTAAAAACGATTCATATTTTGTGTATTAACAAAACGCAATGTGAATGTTAAAGATAAAATAATAATAATAATAATAATAATAATAATAATAATAATAATAATAATAATAATAATAATAATAATAATACATTATTTTTGGTGGATGTGGAACCCATATAGGCAGTGTGGTTTGTGATGGTAAATTCGGCCTTTACTCATTACAGTAGCATGTTTTTATGTGAAAACTATCACGGAAAAGTTGCCTTATTCCTCCCTTTTTACGCATATAAAATACAGTATTTATTCATATTGGGTAAAGTACGGCTTGCATTATTTAACATAATGGCTTAATTTAAAATGTTGTATGATTTTAGTAATCATAAAGATACAAGCCAGGACCCCCTTTCGTGCATTGGATCATTCGGGTGTCCCTTTCCAGAACAAAATGGCCCAGTCTTTTAAAATAATATATCACAAGGATTGTGTGTCAGGTACATTTATAGACCAATATGCGCATTACATGCAACATTCCCGGAAATCCATGTATTTATATATGAAACATGGAATGTAGATGTATAAAGAGGTAATACCACGTACTGTACTTCTCCATTACGCTTTTGCGCAGATACAGTATAAGCGTTTGTGTATTTTGTATTCCACAGTGCATGTGCGTATAGCTAATAAACCAAACTTCCTGCAAGTGATTCACTTAAGAGGAATGTAATTGAGCAAAAATTGATGACTGACGAATGGATAATATAATTTTAACTATCAATAAACAATAAAAAAAGCAGCCAGCTCTAACAGGATCTAATCATTCTCTTCCCAATAGAAGCAGAGCCGCCTTCAACCCCAAACTCATCCCAAAACGGGTGGTCGATAGAAAACGCGGAGTGAAATTGGAATACAAAGAAAAAAAAAGAAACTAGTATCAGCATCGCTTTGTAGACTTACATGATTATAAACACATTCAACTTGAATAAACCTTTACGTTTCCGCATAGCAATCGAATCGTGCCTTTAGAAAAAGGAAGAACATTGCGTTTAAAATGCACAGCACTCATTATAACGTTAGCACGCCATTCACTGGTTGTTTCGTTTTTCAGATATTGCACATTTTAAAATCACATACAGCCAAAGTAAAATAAGTAAATATGAATAAATAAATAAATGAACAACCTCGTCTGTCTTGCTTCTTTAATCGACGTTCAATTTCGTACGATACAAGAATAAATAAATACTCATTAAAAAATACGAAAATTGTCCCATTCACTATGTAATATATAATATTGAGTACAATAAAGAAGTACATGTCAGCATACACCTATTAGAGAATATATGTAGCGAAACTTGACAAATACCTCTTCGCTTTCTACTGGCTCTGCTGTGTATGTAAATTGCTGTAGGTGGGTATTGGGAGCGAATCCGTTGGTTTTGATTGAATCCGCCTCTCCGTGTTTAGAGTTCCTTTTGACGCACTTAAAGAGTGTTCCCTCAACCTTAAGGCGAATAATAGCGACCAATCATCAAGCCATTACAGGCTTCAGAGGAAGCTGTTTGTGTGATTCCAACCCTAATTAGGCTCATGAACTAACAAATCGTTTGCACAACTGGTGAAGAACCGATCACATCCATGGATTGTCTGAGGACTAGGTGACCACTTTACAGAAGACTTATTTTTCAATCCTACCACAATCCTTTCTGTTGCTTTTCCAACTTAATCCTGCGGACAAACTTTCACATTTTCCTGGAGTATTTTCTTTTAACGAGCTCGCCTGCTTCTTTGCTTGCGCTGGGGGATCTTTGACTGGTAAAAGTCATGTTTCAGCCAGCACCAAAGAGGTGTTTTACTATCGAATCTTTGGTAGCGAAGGATAATCCAGTGCCTGCTTCCAGAGGCGAGGAACCCATCCGACCAGCGGCCCTTAGCTATGCAAACTCAAACCAGATGAACCCTTTCTTGAACGGCTTTCACTCTAGCGGCAGGGGCGTCTATTCTAACCCAGACTTGGTGTTCGCAGAGACGGTTTCTCATCCCTCAAACTCTGCCGTCCCGGTTCCTCCAGTCCCCACTCCACATGCGCTGGCAGCCCACCCTCTTTCCTCGTCTCACAATCCTCACCCCCTCTTTGCCAGCCAGCAAAGGGACCCGTCAACTTTCTACCCATGGCTAATACACAGATATAGGTATCTGGGACACAGATTTCAAGGTAGGTTTCGATTTTGCGCTTCATTCTCTATCCTTTGCTATGCCACTGTATTTATAGGCTGTCTAAACGATTGTTTTTAAAGCATTAAAATGAAAACAATCATGATCAAGCAGTTGGCTTCAGCAAGGCCGTATATACAGGATTGAAGATTTTTTCTAATTTCAAATGAATAAACCTGGGTTTACATTTGTTACTGTAAATTGCTAATAGGCTATATTTTAAAATCTAGAACGTTTTAATTCATTTTGGGTAGTATATATATATATATATATATATATATATATATATATATATATATATATATATATATGCACACCAAAATGAATGTAAAATGGTGGGTTTTTATTTAAAGTTAAATCGAGATTTGGGAAATGCATTTTGGAAGTAACTAAAATATCAATCAGAACGAAACGTAGCGTTCACAATACGATGCAAATCCTATGTTAATTTGGAGGTTGCAGAAGATAGCGTCCATTCTATAGAGGCCTTAAGAATTTGACAGTCATTTGTATCCAGACGAGAAGATGAAAACATTTACTCGCAAGTTGCTGATAATGAATTTTTCCTTACTTTCTGACCTTTGCTGTCTGCCCCAGCAGTTCTTATCTGTCGAGGCGGTGCTTCCCGGTTAGTAATATAATTACAGACGCAATATTCCTAAAACAAACTATATTAGGATTTAATAATATGCATTTAACAAAATATATACCCAACATCAGAAAAAAATCATGCTGTTTTAAAATAGCAATGCTCTGTTTATTTTCCTTTATTAACTAAAACATGGCACCATATTTTAAATACTGAAACAAGTTGCATGCATATAAGAAATAGCTTACAGTTTGCATACACTATATCCGTTTTATTAGTCTTTTTTTAAGAAAATAATTATTTGGGAAAACTTGATGAATAATTTAATTTAATTTAATTTAATTTAATTTAATTTAATTTTAGTTAGCCGCTGTTACACGTTTGTTGTTATTCAATAAGAAAGGTTTGTTGAGAGAATCCTTTTTCGTTTGAAAAATATCAAAGCCTACCTAACGTGTTTTATATCATGGTTTGCAATATTGTAGTTTCTTGAACTTGTTCATAAAGATAGGCCAATTATCCCCTGAAAATAAATACAACACAAAAATATAATTGATGTTCAGTCTCTAATTCCCAATCGTTCGTTTGTAACGTTGAACAGTCAGAAATGTATTTTGTGTAAAGTTTGAAACAACAATATGTTTAAAACTCTTTGTTTATATATATATTTAAAAAAAAAATGGCCATATGGACATTTCAAACACAATAATACGCTTTTTGTATCCCGTCTTTAAAGTTAACGTGACAAAAAACTGAAATTCAAAAATATACTTTTCCCAATTGGGTTATGCGCATTTCAGTTGTATGACAAAATAGTATAAATAGAGCACCGTTGTTTTGAATAATGATGGTATTCATTCAAATTATATTATGTAAATGCGGCGTTTTCCCCAAATATGTGGGCTTTCATTCAAATATTACAAGTGCTTACTTAAACCCATGCTGATGTTGTTAATGTGTTATTGAACGGCTGTCATGCTGTTTGTCATGTTCATGTAAAAAATGTTGTTTTTTGTAATGTGTGTTATATAAATTGCTACAATTTTGTATGATATTTAGAAACAAAGCTTTTTTTCTTAGATTTGGAAAAAAATGGCATTTAATTAATGTTGGTGTTTTTTTGCGTGGTATTTAAAACAAGGTCAAACACATTTCCATGAGGGCTGTTGCTCACACTTACATTTAGAGTAGTCGGTGTTTGTGATATGTCATCGCAAATAAGATGCGATAAACCCAGCATTAGTCTAATAACACCGATCACTCAGAAATTTAATGAAATTGTCGTCAAGCTGATAGGGAACCTAATGTCTCTCGTTGTGCTTTACTGTGTAGGGCACGAAACGAGTCCGGAGAGCTTCCTTTTACACAATGCACTGGCCAGAAAACCCAAAAGAATCAGGACAGCGTTCTCCCCGTCACAGCTACTGCGGCTGGAACACGCGTTCGAAAAAAACCACTACGTGGTCGGGGCCGAGAGAAAACAACTCGCACACAGTCTAAGTCTCACTGAAACACAGGTAAGAGTTGTTTTACATGAACGGATATGTTGAGAGTCATATTTAGAGTGCCATTAACTGGTCAACTGCAAATATGCTTTCATAGTATTATCGCATGCAGGTTTTCATGATGTCTTTGCGCATAATTTTTTGTTTGTTTATTTATTATGTGGAAAGTGAACAATTCACAATTATAACCTGGGAAAATAAGACATGGAACGATCGAAAAACAGAATATATTTATGTTATCGGATAATATTATACATATATGGCCTCCTGTTGGAGACCGGCTTGGTGGAATAGTTAATTGTATATATAAAGTATAAACACATGTAGGTTTTGGAGAAGTTAGGCAGATTTATTTCGGGAGATAGTGGTTTGTTGATAGATCTGATCACCTGGTCAGTGCTTACACCAAAAAGAAAACATTGAGAAAGGGGTCGTATAAATATGGTAACGAACCCCAGCGCCGTGTATAGTCGCTTGCTGAATACAAACATATGCTTATCCATGAATGTCATTACAATTTACAATTGCTCCTTCTGACAAAGTCGTCCAGATGATGTTGTATTGGTTTTTGGGATTATTTCACAGATTAGCTGAATCGAAAAACATCTGACCATGTCACGGGGGAAAATGTTTTTTTTTTTTTTTTTTTTTTTTTTACTGTATATGAGAACGAAAGCTTTATTTTGCTTTATGTGGAACACAGCTACAGCATAAACACGATGATTATATTAATACGCGTATTAATGATGTACAAAAAATGCTTAAATACATATGCAGGCCAACAGTTATATCCATATAGCTTTTCTATAAAAACAAACAATACCTTCAATAATTGGAGCTGTAAGGCTATTTTTCGTCTTACATTTTGTTTCACTAAATGAATGTAAACTGCACTTTCCCGTGCTGTGATGCGTTACCGAATGGAGGAATAGCTGGGGTCAGCTGTCTCAAATCGTGCTGAATTTGACACAAGTGAAACTGTGCAGTGTTAGTGAAAGATGAGTGACCCCTGAATAGCTACTGTCTGGGTTCAATGCTCCTTCGAAACGTTGTTGGCATGTATGCGGATTATGTTGTAACCCTTTTAAGGGCAAACGGGGTTTTGATGCTATTGTTTTTAAACCGTCTCTCCAACAAAACAACAAGGGGTTTGTCAGCTTTTTATTAGCTATTTTAACAAGGGAGCGGTCAGAATTAATTTCCACCCGGCAAACGATATTTAAGGTGTTCTTTGTGCTGGATGGATTCGGAGCTGGTTGGGATCTTTTGTCCCGGTGTCAACCCCTAGCTCTTTGACAAACGAGTTCCTTTTGGAGATCTGTCTTGAGAAATGAACCGGCCTCCCCCTCAATTAGCAGTCTGAAAGCAAATGAAATGCACCTTTATTCCAGCTCAGCTTCTCAGATCAGAGATTTGTGTATATTATGAATAATGTTTTAAAAAATTATCTCAGTGAATTCAAGGGAGGTTTTCTATCCCTGCTATTAAAAATATTCATCTTTCGCTATGATCTCCCCATTATATAGCCACCGATAAAGATCAAATCGCAAATCACTTGCTTTAAAGCACGCTTTCCTAAATAATTATAAAGTCAATGATACATGTCAAAAATAAACACACACACACACACACACACACACACACACACACACACACACACACACACACACACACACACTAAAGTATGTACTGTGTAGTAATTTATGCGAATTAAATAAGTACTACAATATTTATATTATATTACAATATAGTTTTAAATACGTTTTATCTTAATGTAATTTTGTATTTACGTATTGTTATATGCGTAGGCCTATATGTAATATTTTTAATTGGACGTAAGTTCTGTTTGATATTACAAATGGCTTCGGTGAATGTTTTCTTTTGTGTGTGTGGTTTTTTTTTTTTGCTATAGTGCTAAAAAAATTTTGTTGAGTTCCTCTGATGAGAGGTAGGCTACTAATAGACATAAACCAGTTGTATTTGTTTCACTTTATAAAATTAAATCAGCTGTGGGTGTGCGTATATATATATATATATATATATATATATATATATATATATATATATATATATATATATATATATATATATATATATATATATAATGGTGTAGAGATCTAGACAGACAATATCTAAAAACTGCAACTGGACAGCCACTTGGTTATGTATGGTGTAGAATTCATATCGCTGTGAACTCAATAGTCTTTTGTGACACCATAAAGCTTATACAACATATATAATTTAAGCTTATTCTGATATTAAAACAAAAACCCATTTATTTGTAGGTAAAGGTGTGGTTTCAGAACCGAAGGACAAAATTTAAGCGACAGAAATTTGAAGAGGAAGGATCCGATTCACAGCAGAAGAAAAAGGGCACTCATCACATCAACCGATGGAGACTCGCCACCAAGCAGCCGAGTCCAGAGGAAATAGACGTCACTTCGGACGATTAAGAACGAGTGACCAGAAACTCGAGCAACGTGCAGCTTTCAGGATCACACAAACAAGAGCGAGGTGTCGCCGAATGAAAGTGTAAGAAAAGACTTCGTCAAAACCTTTGGAAAGCGCCGATGAAATTAGAGGGCCTAAATGTGGCACTGCTGCTGGCAAAACCGAGGCATGGATCTGTCGATCAAACTCCAAGTACCAAGACAAGATGACTGTCAGCTATTACATTGTATGCAGTCCACATAAAAATCCAAAACAGAAAAACAAAAACAATTCCAATTCATATTGGACATTTGCACTTCAGAGAGACCCCAAACTTAAAAATGAACGTCCATACACGAAACCAAAATTCACAATCTTTTTTAATTAAACTTGAATTGCATGCTATCTGTTTTCCCCAAACAGATATTAAAAAAAGAACCCTTAAGTTGTTTATTATTTTTATTATTATTATTATTATTATTATTGCTTTAGGAGAGGTTTCTGTGTGCTTCTATTATTTTTTTACAACAATGTGCAGTTTTTAAATTGATTACTTCTGGTGTCAAAGTGTTTGTGAATGCCATATGAAGTAGCAGTTCTTGCTTATAGTGTTTTATTTTTTAATTAATAAATAAACTAAAAATATGTATACAACAGATCAAATACTTTTAATGAAAAAAAAGTATTTAAGACTCCTTATTTTTGTCACCTGAAGCTTTACAAAGTTACCGTGATCCTTGGTGTGAATATCAAGTTGGCAGAATCCGCCCCTACAGTGAGCTGCCACAAAGGACTGTCATAATTGTCGATGGCCATGACGGCAACGAGGTTTCAAGCACTGAGGTTATTCCATGTCTATAGAGGTACTAAACGTGAATGATGTTGCTGTAACGTCCTCTTTTATTAGAATGTAAATATTGTTTGTATTTATGTTGTTTGCTACAATTCTAACACAAAATATACTTCCAAGAAGTATGCCATTGTCAATATTTTGTCAATAAAGATTTATCAATTATGCTTTTCAGAGTAACTCATGAGACTTTTTTTGGGAAGGTTTAGTTTTTTTTTGTTGATATGTATATGATTGTGAAGAAGGATAATGTATTTTCAAACTCTGCGTTATTTTTATACAGCATTATTAACCCAAGCCTTATAGAATATATTAAATCTGCCGTTATGGTTTACGACAAAGCGACAGTACAGCAAAACATTTCTTCTACAGATGAACTGCTGTGGCCCGCAGCCGTCGTTTCACTTCCTCTTTCATGATGCAGTTCCAATGTGTCCAGTCGCACGTGCTTGTTACCTGTTCGCAGAGGTGAATTATTTAAAAAGTAAATTGCTGCTGCAAGTAGGAAAATTAACAGTTTTAAAAATGTGTGTGCATAATTTTTGTCCATGTATTTTTTTAATTCATCAATTAATTTATTTTAATGTATCGGCCTACTGTATAAGATACAGATGGGCTATACTATACAAGGGCATTAAAAACAAGTCATACAAACTGTAACATTAAAAGAATGTTGCTACCAATTTTGAGGTATATAAAAGCCTTTTTTTGGGCAAGTGGTTGTTTTTTCTTGCTTCATTTGCTTCTGATCCTGATAGACTGCATTAATCAGTTTGATTTCCATTGACAGAGGAACCACGTCTGCTCTGTTCCCGCTACAAAGAGTCCTGCGAGCTTTTGTGAAAGTGCAAATCAGTTTAGGCAATTATCATACGAGTAATATGATGGAGAAAGTGGATGCAGCGCCCAGTGCTTCGCTTTAATCTCTTAATCCACATATCCGGGGGGGGGGGGGGCTGGTTGGACATAATTTAGGACAATCCGACTACCCCTTACACTGTGATAAGGGAAGGTTACAATGTGCCCCGAAAATAGCAGCTTTGTTTGAAATCGTGTCCCGGACTTGCATGATTAGAATATACAGGCACGTGCTACATGGTTTTCCAAAATTTGTATCTGTGAAACAAGTGCTATGATATTTGCATGTAGGCTCTTGCTTATAACCGGTCATTGTACTGGGTTGGTCGCAGTCTTGTGTATCGACCTCTGTCAATATTAAACTTCAATATAAATTCCTGCGGCGGTTGCATTTAATTTCCCACAATAAAATACTATCAACATATGGCAACAATTCCAAACCCAAGTTAAACAGATTTTTGTTTAATAGGAAAATAGTTTTCTTAATTGTTTCACAACTTGATAATGAAGCTTATTTTTTAAACATATACAACCAGGGGGAAACACGTAATGCGTTCTGTGCTACAACAGCAATAAAAATCTTCAGAGAATACCATTAGCTTTGAAAACCACCTAAAAGCTTTATTACAAACCCAGCTTTGAAATAGGGGGATTAGGAGGCTGAAAGGGTCCCACAATAGTTAGAAGAAAAGGTTTCATGCTAATGAGGTTAATGCCCTTTGTATCTCAGAACTGCACAACTTCATTACTCGCTATCTCAGGCTGCACCAAGCAGCTCAGAGCGCTGCAACCCACTCCAGCTTCCCCTTCCGTGCCTAAAGAAGGATTTGATAGCAGCTCTGTTCAATCTAGATAATTATATCTTTTCAAACTGGAATTAAGATAAAGAGAGTGCATGAAAGGCGGAGAGCCTTGATGCACTGCAAACAAATTTGGCGCACTTTCTCCCCTCTCCCTGCCTGGATGGGCAGGACAGAACCCGCTCATTAGGGTCTCGTTTCCCCTTATTCGTTGTTCCTCATTTACAGTCGTCTGTATCCAGTTTTACATCTTAAATGTAGATCATTAGCCTTAATAATAAAGTGTGTTTTAAAAGAGAAATCGCCCGAACTTAAAAAAAAAAAAAGTGAAAGAAAAAATGGGCTTGGCCGGACCTTTCTATATAAATGTTGAATAATTTACATTGTTGGCTTAAAGCGTGTTTTTTAGACCCTAGCCTAGTCGTACTCAGTCTCCCACAGCCAAAACTAAGCACTTTATTTTAAGAAAAAAAAACAAACAAAAAAAACATTACATATAGTCATAATCAAGGCCTGCTTTGATTGTGCGCCAATACTAGAATTTACAGTCGTCGATAATATCAAATTAATAATAATTTGAAAAATGTTTGAAAATAGGCATTAAACAGTGCGTGCTTCAGGTTAATATAACTTGTGGAAAAGTATACGTCAGTTTGTGTTAAATTCAAATTCAATCTATCAGACGGGTGTGACTAAAACCCGTCCGGTACCGTCAGATACAGTCCGATACACCTTTAGTCCTGCCAGGAACCGTCCGATACACATACGAATACATATTAATAATAAATATATTCTTACAATAAAGATGTATATTTAAATATTATTATTATTATTATTGTTATTATTATTATTATTATTATTATTATTATTATTATTATTATTATTATTATTATTATTATTATTATTATCAATAAATATATTTTTATTATTAGTACTACTAGTAGTATTTGTATGTAATAGCATTCACTGATATTCAAACAAAGCAGTAGTACAACACAGATTATTATTATTATTATTATTATTATTATTATTATTATTATTATTATTATTCTGCCCTGGCTGTCTTCGCCTGCCTTTTCGCATGTTACCGCCTGTGTTCGCCCCTTGTCACAAATACTGGCTGGGGATTGGTCAACAGCTGTTTTCATGTTATTTTGGCGGTCCCTCCTATTCCTGCGAAACTTCTCTCCACCCCTTTCGCGGATTGGAAATGGCTAGTTTTGGTTTCGGGATAAAGAAAATGCGATATGGAAACTAGCGATATTTTCACATAAACACTCTTTTGCAAGAGCGATCTGGGTTTGATTTGAACCGGCCCTAAGTCTGAGCTGGAGAGATATCTCGAGGAAACGCACACAGATTCAAAAAGGCAGGAGTCTATGTGGATTCCTTCAGACATCCCACTTATCAATCCACCTGAATACCAATTGGAGAAGTGCACACCTAAGTGGAAAGAAGTAGAGCAAGCTGTGAAAAAATTAAGGGTGTCATCATCTCCTGGGCCTAATGGAGTTCCATACACAGCGTACAAGCCTGCCCCTGGTGTTCTACAAATCCTCTGGAAATTGATGAAAGTAGCATGGGAAAAACAGGTTGTACCAAGAGCATTTCGCTGAGCAGGTGGGATCTTTATACCGAAAGAAAAACATTCTACGAGTATAAGTCAGTTTCGCCTTATTTCCCTGTTAAATGTGGAAGGCAAGATTTTCTTCAGCATTGTTGCTCAGAGGTTGTCACTTCAGTACAGAAAGCCGGTATTCCAGGTTTCCCAGGATGTTTAGAGCACATCAGTGTAATCTGGCAGCAAATCCAAACAGCTAAAAAGGAGAGGACGGAGCTCCATGTGACATTCCTGGATTTAGCTAATGCATACAGTTCAGTGCCACATGAACTTCTTTGGGCAGCATTTTATTTTTTCAGTGTACCAAGGACAATAACAAACATAGTGAAAGCCTACTTCAGAGATTTGCAATTTTGTTTTTCAACTTCAGAATTCACCAGTACATGGCAATGTCTAGAAATTGGAATAATGGCAGGATGCATCATTTCTCCACTGGCTATTACCAGGCAATGGAAGTAATTATTAGGGCGTCAAAATGGGTAGTGAGAGTAGAACACTTGGCTTCTGGAATGTGACTGCCACCAATTAGAGCATACATGGATGACATGACAATCAGGACTACAACAGTAGCCTGCACTAAACCGTTATTGGGCAAACTAATCAATAACATTGAATGGGCACAAATGCAATTCACATACACATACACAGCAGAGGGAGACCAGAAGCGCAGGTAGGGAGATGCGCCTTAAATTTGGCGGCTCTTTTTTCTTTGATTTGCAACCCACCGGGGCCAATTCCTTCAGTCCTGCTGGCTGAGCGTTTAGTTTCCGCTCCAGAACCCGGGTTCCAGCACAGCGGACAAACCAAACCAATGATTTTAAACCAGGTGCTCAGCTTCTTCAAATGATCCAGTTTATGGGGGCTGGGAACAGGAGAGCCGTGCCAGCACAATCAGTGCTTAGAATCTACAAAACTTTTGTAAGAAAAGTAATGTGCAAAAATAAATGTGATTTATACACATAGTGTAAAATCAAAAAGATAAACATTAAATAAAAAGTGACAAATCAAACAATGAATCAACTACAAACCATCGTTAATAAAACGTGCCTAATTAAATTGACGTGAGCAACCCGTTACATATATAAAGATTGTTTTTGATAAAATTGTGCAAATGTTATATATTGTAGCCTACTGAAAATGTGTTAATTAAACATATTATATATATATATATATATATATATATATATATATATATATATATATATATATATATATATGTGAGTGAATATGAATAATAACAGAGATGTATATTTCCAGATTAATTAATTATTTGTAAACAGATAAGTAGGTTCATCTATCTCTCATTCAGAACCATTGTACATCAGAACAGCTTGTGCTTGCAACGTTACTAATAGAGTTCTGCCACTGCAAAAACTAGCCTATGTAAAATATAAAAAATATATATAGAAATGAACGTCGTTTTATTAAATACAGGTGGTCAACTATATTTAACAAATAGGGCAGGCCGAGAATACACAGTCAGAGCATGGAGTTTTAACTACTGTGTGGTCCAGTGGTTAAAGGAAAGGGCTTGTAACCAGGAGGTCCCCGGTTCAAATCCCACCTCAGCCACTGACTCATTGTGTGACCCTGAGCAAGTCACTTAACCTCCTTGTGCTCCGTCTTTTGGGTGAGACGTAATTGTAAGTGACTCTGCAGCTGATGCATAGTTCACACACCCTATTCTCTGTAAGTCGCCTTGGATAAAGGCGTCTGCTAAATAAACAAATAATAAAAGTCTGCACTGTTCATTAATTAACAACCCCCCTTCCCCCCACAAACACACATGTCTCCAGCACTCCTCAAAAACCCCAATGCCTTTTAAAATGCTAAAATGTTTTTTTAATAAACACATAAACAATTTCTGGTGGGACGCTCCAAAACGGTTTAACCGTTACAATCTTACAGACTGGGAAACTATTAATCAGAAGGCCTCTCCATAAACGGTTGTCTTTCAAATCAAGCAAATCATTACAAATATAAGAATCCACCTATTACAAAAAAAAAAAAGTAGTATAGTGCTGTACGCTGACACCGATACGCCAGTATTTTGCAATATTACATTCAAGTTGCAGGTACACATTCTGTACTATTAGAACTAGGCCTATTTGTGAGGGGGTTGTTTAAAATAAGACAGACACTCGATTTAAGAACAAGAGCAAGCGCATTCTAAAAATGACATAATCTATAGGACTACTGTGTATAATGTGAATACTTTCAAATACCATCCTTTCCCATATGTATTTCATATTATAAAATGTGCTTATTGTAACTATCACATTTAAAAATGTGTACATTTGAATACGTTTTTCAAAATTGTTGACAAATACGCTTTTACTAAGAGTAATGGCAATAATAATAAAACACATTGAAACACTTGAATGTAACTGCTTTATTATTATTATTGTTATTATTATTATTATTATTATTATTATTATTATTATTATTATACTTTGTGCAGCAGCTCGTATTCAGATACTAGATTCCATATAAGGACATTCCTTTTCACTTAAACACATTCATGATCCTGTTGCGCACCCACTAACACCCTTTCTCTTTTTGCTAATTTGACCCCCCCCCCCCTCCCCCTCCCCCTCCAAAAAAAAGAATAGAACCCCTTTTTAACCGGTCCACGACTAGCATCTCGCAATATTAATATCGTATTCCCATACACTTCCGAACTTTTCAAACGGTGCTCTCTCAAAGACCAAAGCCGGCAGCTCAATAACGATCAGCAATTGTGTTTATTAGTTCTATTAATCATATAGTAAACTAGGAGTTTAATAAAATACCATCCGTTAATGATACATCACATATACTGTACATATACTCCTCACCATATAATAACAACAACGCTCCCCCGTGCATATTGTACACTACGGAACCCATATGATACCAAACCGACCACTGACTGCCTTCCACCCCTCTTATTAATCTGCGCTGGCTACCTTTTGTCATTGCTTTGATCATGCAGCGTGCCC
This sequence comes from Acipenser ruthenus, assembly GCF_902713425.1. NCBI lineage: Eukaryota > Metazoa > Chordata > Actinopteri > Acipenseriformes > Acipenseridae > Acipenser > Acipenser ruthenus. The sequence continues at coordinate 20,902,161 of NC_081195.1, forward strand.
TCTCCATTAACTCTTCTCTCTGAATCACACACTGCTCACTGCAGTCTCTGACATCAGCCCCCATGCAATGCAGCCCTGAACTTCACCGTCTGCAGCTCTGAGGCTAATATTTATAGCTCATATCTCCGGTCCTGTGCGCGAACCTGACGTCAAGAAAAACTTGATCTAGCTCGTTTCACCAACTGCCTCTGAAACTGATCCCTGAAAGGAGAGACTAGACCCTACACAATTCCCATGGCCTTGACACAAGGTACAGCGATAAATATACGCCGCTAATGAGCAATTATCGTATAATCACTCTCCAATTAGCTCGCATAATGATGAATTAAACATTGCACTCTCCTGGATCCAGTTTTTAGCAGTATATTATTTGCAAAGGGTGTCCTTTTTGAAAAGCACCCAAATGTCAAATCAGATAGGGGATTCTCGACCAGGGGCTAATTGTGCATTCTATTGTTATATTGGCAGATTTTTGTATAGGAATAGTGTGGGTTTTTTTGTGTGTGTTTTTGTAGTGAAAGTGTCACTTATTTATAAGAGAATATACAACAGACATTGGCAAATATTTGGGCTACTGTAATCATAAGATTTTACAGTAGCCCATTCGCACATATAATGATGGAGATGATTATTATTATTATTATTATTATTATTATGTCACACACATATACATATACATATATATATATATATATATATATATATATATATATATATATATATATATATATATATATATATATATATAAAGCAACGTGCTTTAGATTTCCAATCATATTATTATTTATTTATAATTACTTATACTTAAATAAAAACAGTTTAAAGATTATAATGTTACATACAGTGCAATAGTGAAACGGTTTAATATTTAAAGACAGGCATGGGGAAAAGATGTAAACGTTTTTTTTTTTATTATTATTTATATGAGCTATACGCAGAGCTCAATGAAAACATGTGAAATGTGAAACACATAGTCTGGACAGTAGGGACATATATGCCAATAAAGCTTAATTATTAAAGTCTATTGCAGATAAAGCTTTTAAACTAATTAACATAGAGATATACATGTTTGAACTGTTTGGCACTTCACACATAGCCTTGTATTACACGTAAGCGAATGTATTTCTAGCTGTACAGTATCTTTCATTTATTAGTTGTTCTTTTGAACCAAATTCAGTAGAAGAGAGCGCATACAAGTGGCATGATGTCTGTAAGTTTCTATCGGCAGAAACCAACAATTATTTTTTTAAAACGTAAAGCCGGCATTATATGATTCATAGAACTAATAAAGTGATTTTAGCGATTGTGCCTCCTATAGTGGATTAAACAAACTAGCACTGAAGCTAGCTTCACTTTCTACCTACTTTCACCACTGGCTTATTATATAGAAAGAAAAATATTTTCTGCTTGTGATATTTTCAAGAAAACGTTAGCAAGTAGTTTTTAATAACTTTAATTTTAATCACAGTGTCAATCTGAACTTTATTGTTTAACGAGTGCACGTTTTTTAATAACTTTAATTTTAATCACAGTGTCTATCTGAACTGTATTGTTTTACGAGTGCGCGTCAGGTAAAATCACGGTTTTAAATTATATAAACCGCACTCAAGACTGCTGAATAGTTTTTGAAAGGGGTGTTTTTCTCTCACTGATCTGGCTGAAACCTCAGGTTGTATCGTATGCGATGTTAGGAAGAGCTGTGAGTTATTATTATTATTATTATTATTATTATTATTATTATTATTATTATTATTATTATTATGTAATTCTTAGCAGACGCTCTTACCCAGTATTCCGCCCCCTACAGATTTTAGACTAGTGACCATGCGGCAGTAGAGTATAGGCTATAGTAAAATACACACAATATGTATCCACTACACAGCTGAACAATAATGTTATGTTATTGGAATATACTGCTTCTTTTATTTCAAGTGTTAGGTAGTGCTTTCTAGTAATTGTTGCAGTGACTTTGTTAATCATGCAACATTGGCAACATAGTTCTGCTAATGACATAGAAGTGGCTTAGCTGTGTTTTTTCTAGTGACTAGTGTAGGTAGGAAATTGGGTTCTACTTCAAACACCGGCTGTTAATTGGCAAAGCCGTGAAATGATTTGGTCCAGTACAAAAAACATTAAAACCCTATAGGCCAAACCCTGGAGCTTGAATATAAACAACCATAAAACACGAAATATGATTTTCTATAATACATTTCACACCTGTTCCCCATAGCTTGTGTTTTAAATATATGTTATGTATGTTATAAATCACTACGTATCCGCATTCTCTCTTCACAATCATTACACACTCAGAAAACTTGATATCTGAGCTAAGAGTTGTTACGGATGAGATACATGGTCGGAAATGACTTTGTTCAATCCAATGCCTTGCAACCTTCTAAACCAGGGAAAGGCGGGCGGTCATTAACTGCCAGCTTTCAGTGTGCAGAGAAGAGTAGAGAGTGTTTGTTAAACCCGTTGCTTATACTGTCAAAACTAACGGGGGTTTGAGTTTTTTTGACCAAAGAAAAATATGTGCTGATGAAACATGGCGTATTCCACCTATGAAGACACAGACACACTAACTCATCGTGGTATTCGACTACAGAGTAGCAATACGGTGCTTTGGGCGCAGAGACTTTGCAGAATGTTACTGCAAAGTAGCCTACTATAATATGCTTGTAAGTAGTACATTGCGTTGCAATCAAATGAACACAGTATTGCAATTAAGGCAATGTTGGTGGGAAGCAATGTAACAACAAAGTCACTGCAGCAATACAGAAATAACACGAGCACTCTGCCGGGTCTACCAGATCTTACAAAATGTACTAAGATATTTGTGCGATGAATTGCAGAAGCCTGTTTTGACAGAGTAACATTTACTGGAGCATGCAACAACAGTATTATTATTATTATTATTTATTTCTTAGCAGACGCCCTTATCCAGGGCGACTTACAATCGCAAGCAAATACAAATACATTCAAGTGTTACAATATAAGTCATACAATAAGAACAAGAAATACAATAATTCTCAAGTAGTTAGTGAATTTCACAGTGCATGCAAAGTCGCTGCGTCCAAAATACTACATTATTCATACTTCAGTACATTCTTGTAGGGGATTCTTACATCCCACTCTTGTAATCAGAAGCCACTGTACATCAGCCATGTAAACCGGTGGAGTGATATTTTAAACCCAATTTTTTATATGAATTTTTCCACAGGGTTCGTTTTGTGAGGTGAAGAATTTTCTGAGGAGGCTGAATTAATATAGTTACATATCAAAGACACGTATGCCTTTTTGTTTTCGTGCGCTAAAAACGTCACGCATTTTAATCATCCGCGCCAGCTTTTGCTATCATCTATTTGCAGGGGTTGCATGTTGCGTCCCACATTGTCAGACTACAAGTATATAAATATTTTTACAAATCTGTCATAATTTCCAAATTGAAGATTGCATCTTTTCAACGGCTTATTAGTTCTGACAAAATCGCTAAAAGCACTGTATCTTTATCATAAATATTATTAAAAAAAAAAGGTAATGCGAAATTAATTATATAACAAGAAAAAATAATAAGAAAGAGCAATACCTAAAAGTTGTTTTTATTGCATGCCTTCAGCACCGGAGTTGTGTTGCTCGTATACTGTACTTTGGCAGAAGCTACTTGACTGCTTCGCCACTTTACGTGTTATTTGGTAAATTACTATAATTATGAATTCAAAAACCTGGCGTCAAATAATGTAAAACAGATCAAGTAAAAAAGAACTCTCATTTCTGATCAAATTAGAATGTTTATTCAGATGTACCTCGTGATACTTGCTGGCTGCTGGAACATCGATTGCAAGATGCGCTGGTGCCATCCATTGAGTTTGGTCTTCGTTGATTAAAGAAAAAAAAAGTTTGTTTTTTTACGTTAATTGAAATGAACTAAACTAGAGTGATTAGAGAAACGCAAATGAAAATAAACGAATCAATGTCCACATTCAACAAATTAAACCACTGTTACTGTAAACTTTGAAAAAAAAAAGATAAAAAAGAAATTGCTATGCATGATGTTTAGAAAGTTCTACCCAACTGAAACTCGTTTTTCCTCCAGGGGTTTACACTGATACCGAGTACAAACCCTAAAACGTAACGTATTTAAGTAAAGCAACAAACAAACAAGACTTGGATCTTTCTGTTGTATGACAACACCACAAGCAAGTCTGTAGGCCTGCATAGTTTCACACTAACTTTCACAAAGCTAAACTTGAATGTTAATAGGGTTATAAATACACAGGACCCAATTCGCTATAACATTTACTTTTTTTTTGTTTGCACCAAGTATTATTTTACAAATCTAGTAAAATACTACGACGACTATGACTACAGCTAACTACAACCACTAGCAAATCAATTATATAATAACAATATAATAATAAAGTTGTAAAGTTTGGCACTTGAATTCGCAAACTGGTTTAAATGCCGTTTTGCATCAAAATAAATGAGTAAAAGCAGCACTGGAGTAAGTGCTTGGTAAATTCACAGGGCAACGGCATGGGTGTTTATTATTCTCTCAACACACTAAACAGAGAAACCATAAAGAGTAGGCCTATTATTAGTAGTAGTAGTAGTCGTAGTGGGTGGTTTAATATAAATTCCGAAGTTAACCTGCAGAAAGACGACCATGTAAAAGCATTCCGCCTCTTAAACCCTCTCTCGCTCTGTTATTAAAAGATAAATAATGACAGCACCTGGCAACAACACGTTTTTCACACGAGTCAACTAAACCAGACACACACACAGGTAGAAAAGCACTGACCCTATGGTATAAAACTATTCACAAGCTGAAAACGCGTTGTTTATTTGCACTCAGTTTCTTATAAACTGCAACAGACTACCTTTGGCACAGGTAAAATAGACGTTTTCGCACTGTGCACGTGACTTGACATTAACCTGCGTAGTCCTGGGCGGAGCGAGGAAGACTTCCTTCCAGAAAGCAACACTGCCTCAAGCACAACACAAGGTACAATAATAAAATGCTTATTTATTTTAAAAGATTTAGAGAGCATTAAGATCCTTATCTGTAAGACAGAGCTTTCTTGTCTGCCGATTGATACTTTTTTGAAGCACACCTTCAGGCGTTGACGTTTTGTTTTCACATCAACATCGTATGTTTATAATGGTGGTTTAAGAACCACGAGTCACACATCGGGGTGGAGTCAAATATTTTGGATCAGTAGCACATGCTTATTTACAAGCATAAACACCCTAGCACCGTAAATAACACTTATTATATAAACTAGTAGACCAGTTGTATTTTGACACTGTACATTGCACAGGCTCACAATTAAAAAAAAGAAAAAAATGAAACACTTAGTAATAATGTTGCATGTTTTTATTATACTCGCCAGTAGAAGTGCCAGTTTAAAAAGCTTTAACGAGCGAGTAGCCAAGGTGGAGTGATCTTTATTAATAATAACATGATAATATGCGGAAAAGCAAACTAAGTAATAAAGGTGTTTCCTATTTTGACCAGTAGTTAATGTACTACTGTAAAAAAACAGAAAAAAGTAGACGGTTCCTGTAACACATTATAGTCTTTCTGTTAATACAACACTTGATATAAGGCTAACCACAGAAATATTGTGCATATAGACCTATCCTTTTACTTAAAGCTGACTAATTTCGTCTAGTCAGCGTCACCCCGGGCGTTCAAGTAAAACCATTCCACACATTTTGGTGATTTTTATCTTTAATGCAACCCTAATATATAGAAACAAAGAAAAACAATTATCTTATACGCATAGGGCCTAGCTTCCAGCGAACACTGTAGACCACTCGGTCATGTAAGCGACTCCCTTTCCAGCATCTGTATTACATTAGGTTGGCTTTGTTGCCTCGGTAAATGCTCTGCATATTAATGAAGCTGCCAAAATCTAAATACATGTCTTTCAGTGCGTCATTTACATCCCTCGTAAAAAAACAGTCCATATGCCTAAAATATTGAATATGAAAGAATTTCACCACGTTTTTCCGTGGTGGTCAGATTGCAGAGGTGTTTATTGCAGCATATCCTGACATATTAAAACATGCTTACACAAAGCGACGTGAGTGTGTAGGGTTGCTCGCAACCCTTCTTCTCTGGCCTGTAGGGTTTTCTTTTTCTGTGCATAACCGCCTGGGTTTCCAAGACTTGCAATTATGCACGTGATTAAGATTTTTTTTTAAAACGAAGTAATGATTCATGCAGGTACACGGTACTCAAAGTAGCCTTTTAATTTGTTTTATTTCAGTTTGACAAAGAGAAAAAGCCTGGAAGCAGAATATACAAAAAAAAAAAGTTACAAAACTAGTAAGAAATAACTCATTAATTACATATTATTATTATTATTATTATTATTATTATTATTATTATTATTATTATTATTATTATTATTATAGTTCCAGTAACCCCATGAAGTAACAATATAGTCCAATATACAATATCATATTTGAGAGCCCACTGGTGGCATTTCAAAGGGGTAAAAGGAACACAGAAACACGGGCATAATATACGTGGGGGACGGGGGGTCACGTCCCCCCAATATTTAAAGAAGCTCAATCCCCCCCCCCCCCCCCCAATAAAATATGTGGCGGTTACTTTAAATTATAGAGCAGCCAGAGGAGAAAAGAATGTTGGAGCTCAGTGTATCAGAACGAAGAAAGTATGGGGAGGCGGGGCTGAGCACTAGCGCGAAAAGAGAGTGTGAGTCTGAGGCGATCGTCGGAGAGGAGAGAAGAAACAAAAATTAGTGTAATGAAATAGGTGTGATTTCTAATATAGCCAACACGATTATAAATTCTAATTTATTTTTATATTCCCCTGTACATACGCTTGTTAAATCCCCCTTGCTTTAGTGTAGATACTAGGTAGTATTATTTTATTTTTTGTTGTCACGTTGTCTGGAAGACTCTCCTCTGTATCAGTTAGTGCTCTGGGCGACCGGCAAGCTCGGAGTTCTGCCGATACCAACCAAAGCAAACCGGTAACCTAGAGGGAGAATAAAGAGGCTGCTGAGAGCCCTTTATTCCATCGCCATCTCCTCTGGACCGATGGTAAATACAGTTTACTGGACGTAGTGGACAGTACTACCCTGCCTGAAGGGGTTTTAATTTTTTTTACCATTCCGCACCCAAGCACCGCTCGGGTCCGCATCGTTTATTCATTGTTGTCTGTATGTGTTATTTTAGTTATCTGTTTACCCGGGTGTTAAATGTTTCTCACCTACAGAGATTAATACTACTGGCCAGTGGTAATTGTGTAAAGAAAAAAAAAAGTCCTGTCATCAAGTGTTTATTGTCGGCCCTGTATATAGTCTATATATACTCTAATCTGCTACGGGGGTGTTTTATTATCAGGGTTGCCTGTCCACCACGTTATTTTGTATACAATTTAAGTTAATTAGTATTAAAGAGAGATATTATTTTATCTGCCTTATTTACCGGAATATAGTCCAGCTGTGCTATTGTCCCTAGACTCCCTACTGTTTAATATTTCACCTGGTCGCTTTATTTATTTATTTATTTTTGTGACACAACCGTTATAATTATTATAATAATATTTATATTTGAGTTTATTAACCCCCCCCCCCCCCCAAAAACATCGAGTAAACATTGTTTATTTCAGAAGACAGCATTTTAGTATACTGTATATTTTATGTTCCTGGGGTTGTGCACGACTATATACTATCCCACACAACCATCAGGTCGAGTCACTGTGCATTTTATCAGGTCGTTAACTTTAGCTAGCCGGCAGCATTATAGTTAGCTAGCTAGCTAACGTTAACCGACTTATCGTTATGTTTGTTCGCTAAATGCATGAGTTGACATGGAACTGTGCTACAATCCACTGGCTAGGTACCGTTAGCTAATGTTATCAAGTTCAAATTCTGTGTTTTTAAATAGAATACTGTAACGTTAACGTTAGCTAACGGCATGCCTCTTTCAATCTGTTTAGCTAGCAGGCATGAATGTTAGCTAGTTAACGTTAACGTAAATGGTAAGTTAACGTTAGCTATCTGGCTAATATACGTTTTTAGCGAGCTAGCTATGTCAACATAATCATAATATCCCTGGTCTTTGTTATAGCGACTGCAATACAATGTCCACGTCTGCCAAGCGGAAAAAGTCGGACATAAGGAATTTCTTTCATGGAGTGCTTATATTGGCAGCCACCAGTTCCTTACATACACCTGATCTGGTGTTTCATACATCATTTACAAGTTCACTTGGACAAAAGTAGTGTTTTGAAACACATCCATAACATATCCATTTATCACTTTTAACACCTCACTTTTGGGGTTTCAGAACATTGAAATGGTGTATTGAAACATGTTCTTTTAATAGTATAGCAGAAGTATGATTTTATGTTTGCTTGACTATATTTTGTTAGTAGAGTTCCTGTATGGGTTTTGCTCATAAGTCATAAAACCTGGCATTTGCATATGATTTAACCTTCATTACGTAATATTAATTATATTCTATAATACTAATTTCTTTATTACATAAGTCAATAATACTAGTAATACTATTCCAGGCGCATCTTTCCCCCACGAGGACGGCTAGCTGGTTTCAAGGATTGTCCCCCCCAATGTTCAAAAGTTACGCCCTCGCACAGAAACGGTTCATGGGTATATGCTATATGCTGCTGTTCATATGGAACAATTTTCTATAAATCAGCACCCAAATGACATTTGCTCAACTGAGTTTTAGTGTATCTTTTAAATGTGTGTTTGAGCAGCAAGCCTATTATTACCAGAAACTTGATTTAAGAAATTATATAACTACTGTATTTGACGTGAAAGAAATACACATTTCAGAACAGTTACAGAATGTAAACCTGGAGCTTGTCTTTCCCCAAAACAAGCGGAAGCTTTCCAATATAGTAGGGTAGTGTGAGATGTTTGTAGAAAGATATAAAACAGAAAAGAGGTCTATTACATCCAAACAACAACAGGAAGAACTTGAGCTGGATTAGAAATGTTATACATTTAAAAAATAAGAAAGAAATAAACTGCTATAGTATTGACAACTATCCTGTTGTAAACATTTAGCTTTGTAGTTAGCTTTGCAAATATAGTTTATGTTATAGTTATACACAGGCTCACACAGCATGGGCTGTGATATGAGAAAAATGCACCCTCTTTTTAAAATTTGCTTTAAAATAAATACATAAAATTAAATAAAATAATATTGTTAAAATAGTAATATTAGTAATCAAATGTTGAGAGTAAATACATGGTGTCTCCCAGAGATCTGAAGGACTCTGAAGTCTATTCTACTCATTTGATTTCAGAATACACATGTTCCACATACTAAGAAAAGCAATTATCTGACTTGTTCCTTGTTGATCTCTGTATACTTTGCACTCTATAAATTACAGTGAAATAAATGTTGGGTCACAAAGATGCTTTCATTCAGTGTAACACGTGGTAATCATTGAAAAACACTAACTCTTCCCTTCTGTCCAGCAAGGATTTCTTTTTTCATTGCTTCTAATTTAGATTAAGTCCACATTCAATCATTAATCACACGCTCAATTGTATCATTTTGTATTCCGTGTGGATTTTGAAATTTCTAATGCTTAATGCTGAGTGTATGAGCAGATGGACTTTGTGAAGTCAAGGAGGTGAGTGCTAAGTGGCACTTCAGAAATCTCATAAATTATTCATTTTTTCGGTAAAAGTTAATATCTATTTATTTTTATTTATTTTAGGTAAAATATTAACTGCAGGTCATGTGGGTTGGAAAAGTTTTTCCATCACAGATTTCAAAAAGCAAACCACACACGAGGAACAAAGAGCCCCATATTGAATTTCTAAATAGTTCTTAGGTTTGTATCAAACTGTAAAAGTTATCTTTAAACTGAAACCTAGAACTAGATATAATGCATGGAAATAAGAGTCACATTGCATAGCAGTTTGATCCATTCCTGGCTTTACTATGCAAAACTGTTATGCAATAGGAGAGTTAAGGCCCTATTTAGCAAATATGTGTGCAGCTGCTAACGCTAGGGTAAAAATTACTGCGTTTACAAAGCGCAGCGATAGCGCACTAAAACGTGATTTAGAAGTCGGGTCTCATGTGTGGGCTAACGCATATCAAATAGAGAATCATGCACCCAGCCAATCAAAGCACAGTGGGGGAGTAAGGTTACAACCAATGAGGATTCAACATTCTCTTTAAGAGGACCTGTGCGTCTGCGATAACGAATGGAGGGTATTTTGAAACCAAAAAAAGAAGGAAGAAGACACAAGTGCCTCAAGCAAGGCTACATTTTTTAGCAGTCTGGGAGGGATAGTGAATACAGGCGCTCCTCGACTTATGACGCTTCGACTTACGAAGCACGGCACTTACGACTCTTTTGAATTATTACCCTGCTTCGACTTTACGATAGATTCAGCATTTACGACATGGCAAGACACAGGCCATGCGTCATGTGCGCATGCTCAGTGTCCGAACCGCAGTACCTGTCGTGGTCGTCCTGACTCAGTCACTTAGTGTTTTTTTTTATGCATGTAACTGTTTCTTTTCGAATTTATTTGCCCTTAATGTCTGATAAGAGCAATGGACTCAAAACGAAACCTAAGCTGTGAACTCTGTCACATGATGAGAGGCTTAACTTCAGGTGATCGTAGTTCCAACTAGGAGTCCCCCGTACACACATTGACTATGTCATTGGAAATCCCCTAGTCTGTAGTTTTAAACAAGCCAGGTAGGTGGCTTTTACGGTGCCTAGCCACTGGGGAGCTGGCGCCCCGAAATCAACAGGCTGTGTAAAGTGTTAAATAAATATTTGCATGAGTACAATATAACGGGTAATTTTTGTAAAAATATATTATCTGGCCAAAGAGTCAGGAACGTAACCCCAATTTATAACATTGTTCCTATGGAGAAAATGTGCTTCGACTTGCAACGCTTCGACTTACAACGCGACTTTCAGGAACCAATTGTGTTGTAATTGCGAGGACTGCCTGTACTTACGAAATAAAACAGTAATCTATATGTAAAATTAAGTTACATAAATATTGTTTTTCTGTTTCACTTGTTGAGCGAGAGAGCGAGCAACGGGGGGATGGGGGGTGGGGAGCGAAACATTTAGAATCAGGAGTTTTCCTTAACTAGGCATGTATAGCTCACCTTTGAACCATGAGCACCGCCGCTGCCTTTATTATAAATGCTTTCCTGTTAAAAAACATACTGATGGTACGCATTTGCGTCTTATGCAACAATAACAAAGTCTGCATTGTTTTTTTTGGTCCGCATGCGTACCGGTGAACCCCTTTCTAAAAGGCTTTGTCTGATATGCCTGTCACTTGCAGCATTTGCAACCTCCAACACTGGTGCTTCAGGTTCAGCATCTGCTTCCTTCAAACCCTATAATCTATCCTCTGTAAGTTCAACATCCATTACGGAGAGCTGTGTTGTGTAAAACAGAACAAGCCAGGATGATATTGCTAATCTTCCGAGGAGTGTACTGTAATGTTCCGCCACAGACATCCAAACGTCGGAATCACATTTTGAGGATTCGAAATGTTCGCTCAATTACAGTACAAGCACATATAAAGGTACGATTATACCCTCGGCCGGGGTAGTGGGGTTCAGCAGCAGTGTCAGTAGCCACCGCTTCAGTGGATACCCGTTGTCCCTTATCAACCAGCCTCTCAGACTGTCATACTGCTGAAATGCAGCTGCCACCTACGATTTAGCGAGGATAAACAAGTCATGAGCGGAGCAACAATAGTTTGCATACACATTTGTGATGTAGTTGTTTTCATCACAGATCACACACTACAGTTGGCACATTGTTTGTCTGCTGAGGTGAAATTGCTGCGTACATTGTGTGTCAGACAGGCTCAGAAAAGACAGATGAATTTAAAATATTTGGGGACGTCGCCTCCTCCACTCATTGTCTAGAAATTATTATTATTTATTTATTTATTTATTTATTTATTTATTTATTTATTACAATTTTCCCTTTCCGGTAAAAAAGACAGGTCTCTAGTAGCTTTTTCTCCAGAAAAAGCCAAGAAAACCATTCAATGACCGAGTGAGACCGATAGGAGCTGAGAGAAGCCAAAAAAAACTGGCGTATCTGAGCAATACACATAGCCCCCGGCACCACAGAGATAACACGGCCATAAATAAACAAGATAGCTGCTTATGCATCCAGCACTCAAATAATATCACAGACATTTGCAGAGCTTTTTGAGATGTTATAGTAATAAAATAATGACTTGGATCACATTATTGAGGAGTTTGGTGATAAAACAAGTGATCAGGAGATGATTTATCGGTATGCACGACTATGAAGAGGTATGTGAAAAATACAGCGAACAAGAGGTGGTGCGGGGCTGGAGATGCAGTACTGAGTGTCCTGTTGATATGCAGTGCCTTTTAAACCTGTTTTACTGTGAAAAATATACTTTTAAACAGCGTGTCTAAAATAAACTGCGCGTGTAAAAAGAAATTGGACCTGACGCGCTGAATAAATGGACCTCAAAGGGTCAATCCAGTGCACACTCCATATTTTATTTTATTTCTCTTTTTTTCCTCTTTTCTTTGCCTTAGGGTTTTGCAAATGTTGCTAAATAGGGCCCTTATTACCATATATTATTTCCATGTATATACAGACGTGCTCAGATTTGTTGGTACCCCTCCACAAAAAACGAAGAATGCACAATTTTCTCTGAAATAACTTGAAACTGACAAAAGTAATTGGCATCCACCATTGTTTATTCCATATTTAATAGAAATCAAACTTTGCTTTTGATTTTTTGTTCAACATAATATTGTAAATAATAAAACAAATGAAAATGGCATGGACAAAAATGATGGGACCGCTAACCTAATATTTTGTTGCACAACCTTTAGAGGCAATCACTGCAATCAAACGTTTTCTGTAGCTCTCAATGAGACTTCTGCACCTGTGAACAGGTAGTTTGGCCCACTCTTCCTGAGCAAACTGCTCCAGCTGTCTCAGGTTTGATGGGTGCCTTCTCCAGACTGCAAGTTTCAGCTCTTTCCACAGATGTTCGATAGAATTCAGATCAGGACTCATAAAAGGCCACTTCAGAATAGTCCAATGTTTTGTTCTTATCCATTCTTGGGTGCTTTTAGCTGTGTGTTTTGGGTCATTATCCTGTTGGAGGACCCATGACCTGTGACTGAGACAGAGCTTTCTGACACTGGGCAGTACGTTTCGCTCCAGAATGCCTTGATAGTCTTGAGATTTCATTGTGCCCTGCACAGATTCAAGGCACCCTGTGCCAAGCGCAGCAAAGCAGCCCCAAAACATAACCGAGCCTCCTCCATGTTTCACTGTAGGTATGGTGTTATTTTATTTGAAAGCTTCATTTTTTCATCTGTGAACATAGAGCTGATGTGACTTGCCAAAAAGCTCCAGTTTTGACTCATCTGTCCAAAGGACATTCTCCCAGAAGGATTGTGGCTTGTCAATATGCATTTTAGCAAATTCCAGTCTGGCTTTTTTATGTTTTTCTTTCAAAAGTGGAGTCCTCCTGGGTCTTCTTCCATGGAGCCCACTTTTGCTCAAAAAGCGACGGATGGTGCGATCAGAAACTGATGTACCTTCACCTCGGAGTTCAGCTTGTATCTCTTTGGCAGTTATCCTTGGTTCTTTTTCTACCATTCGCACTATCCTTCTGTTCAATCTGGGGTCGATTTTCAATCTTGCGGCCGCGCCCAGGGAGGTTGGCTACAGTTCCATGGACCTAAACTTCTTAATAATATTTGCAACTGTTGTCACAGGAACATCAAGCTGCTTGGAGATGGTCTTGTAGCCTTTACCTTTACCATGCTTGTCTATTATATTCTTTCTGATCTCCTCAGACAACTCTCTCCTTTGCTTTCTCTGGTCCATGTTCAGTGTGGTGCACACAATGATACCAAACAGCACAGTGACTACTTTTCTCCATTTAAATAGGCTGAATGACTGATTACAAGATTGGAGACATGTGTGATACTAATTAAAGAAACTAATTAGTTTGAAATATCACTATAATCCAATTATTTATTATCTTTTCTAAGGGGTACCAACAAATGTGTCCTGGCCATTTTAGAATATCTTTGTAGAATAAGCAATAATTCATCTCTTTTCACAGCTTCTTTGCTTTATTCTATGACATACCAAAGGCATGCAAGTATACATGATAAAATAGCTTTTAATTTCATCACTTTTCAGGAGGAATGAAGCATTATTTCAATGAGCTGTAAGGGTACCAACAAATTTGAGCACGTCTGTGTATATATATATATATATATATATATATATATATATAATATATATATATATTAAAAGGGTGTTGTATAAAATATAAGGACATGCTTTCTGGGACTTTGGAAGAACAATTACAAAAAAAACTTCAATTTAATGTGTTTTTGTTTACCTTTTATATATGTTTTGTAACATTATTTCAATGCCCTGTTATTATGTTCTGTTGGTTCTTACACTTGAAAGAATTACAGCATTGTATTCATTTTCAGATTTTTTTTTTTTTTAAATAGACGCAAATTGTACCTGCCAATCAATAAGTGTCACAGCGACCACTGGAGACCTGCAATCACTGCTGGGAAACCGTTTCATCTGCACTAGGGTCATTAGAACATAAGAAGAACATAAGAAAGGAGGCCATTCGGCCCATCTTGCTCATTTGGTTGTTAGTAGCTTATTGAACCCAGAATCTCATCAAGCAGCTTCTTGAAGGATCCTAGGGTGTCAGCTTCAACAACATTGCTGGGGAGTTGGTTCCAGACCCTCACAATTCTCTGTGTAAAAAAGTGCCTCCTATTTTCTGTTCTGAATGCCCCTTTATCTAATCTCCATTTATTACCCCAGGTCCTTATTTCTTTTTTCAGGTTGAAAAAGTCCCCTGGGTCGACATTGTCAATACCTTTTTAGAATTTGGATTCTTGAATTAGATCGCCGCATAGTCTTCTTTGTTCAAGACTGAATAGATTCAATTCTTTTAGCCTATCTGCATACGACATGCCTTTTAAACCTGGGATAATTCTGGTCGCTCTTCTTTGCACTCTTTCTAGAGCAGCAATATCCATTTTGTAACGAGGTGACCAGAACTGAACACAATATTCTAGATTAGGTCTTACTAATGCATTGTAGAGTTTTAACATTACTTCCCTTGATTTAAATTCAACACTTCTCACAATATATCTGAGCATCTTGTTGGCCTTTTTTATAGCTTCCCCATATTGTCTAGATGAAGAACATTTCTGAGTCAACATAAACTCCTAGGTCTTTTTCATAGATTCCTTCTTCAATTTCAGTATCTCCCATGTGATATTTATAATGCACATTTTTATTGCCTGCATGCAGTACCTTACACTTTTCTCTATTAAATGTCATTTGCCATGTGTCTGCCCAGTTCTGAATGCTGTCTAGATCATTTTGAATGACATTTGCTCCTGCAACAGTGTTTGCCACTCCTCCTATGTTTGTGTCATCTGCAAATTTAACAAGTTTGCTTACTATACCAGAATCTAAGTCATTAATATAGATTAGGAATAGCAGAGGACCTAATACTGATCCCTGTGGTACACCACTGGTTACCTCGCTCCATTTTGAGGTTTCTCCTCTAATCAGTACTTTCTGTTTTCTACATGTTAACCACTCCCTAATCCATGTGCATGCATTTCCTTGAATCCCTACTGCGTTCATTTTCAGGATTAATTTATGCAGGACTTTGTTAAAAGCTTTCTGGAAATCTAAATAAACCATGTTGTATGCTTTGCAATTATCCATTGTCGATGTTGCATCCTCAAAAAAGTCAAGTAGGTTAGTTAGACACAATCTCCCTTTCCTATAACCATGCTGACTGTCTCCCAGGATATTGGTACCATATAGGTAAGTTTCAATTTTGGATCTTATTATAGTTTCCATAGGTTTACATATAATAAGTCAGGCTTATTGGTCTGTAGTTACCTGGTTCGGTTTTTGTGGATCAGTATTACGTTTGCAATTCTGTCGGTACAACCCCTGTGTCAAGAGACTGTTGCATGATCTTGGTTAACGGTTTGTAAATAACTTATTTCATTTATTTGAGTATTATTGGGAAGACTCTCATCCGGTCCACAGGATTTGTTTATTTTAAGAGCTCCTAGTCCCTTTAACACTTCTGCCTCTGTTATGCTAAAGTTATTTAAAACTGGATAGGAACAGGTCGACATGTGGGGCATGTTTTAAGAATTGTTGCAGCTGCATCCACGCGAAAAAAAAAAATACCTGCACTATGCTTTTTAAACTAACACATTCGAAACAATTAAATGCATAAAACATCAGCTTTACAAGTCACATGAATATAGTTTGCTTAAAAATCGTTATGTAATTATTTTTACGACTGAACTGTGGTCAAACACAGTCACAAATCCTGAATCTGTTGAAACGAAACTGCGTGTGTAATCCATTTAAAAGATGCATGTGAGAAGGGGGGGGGCACTTTGGGGCAATATCTTTCATTGAAATATTTATTTTTGGTAATCAAATGTAGAGACAGAACGCTTCACAATCGCTTGCTCTATAAAATAGCGTTGTAACGGTAAAGATTGCATAGTTATTCATGGAGAATTCCCCCAAAAAGCAGACACTTTAGTATAATTCGAGCTTACCAGCTTCTCAGCCATAATGCTGTTTGTTTACTTATAACCTCGTGGACATGCAGGCAATACTGATACACACAAAGAATTTGAAAAAAATTACCGTCTTCTCGGGTTGTACACAGATGTTCTGTAATCACTTTTTTTTTTTTACAACGCTGTCGTAGCTGAACAGAGACAAAAAAAATGCACTAATCGTTTTACTGATATGGCATCTTTTTTATTTCATAACTACAGTGATATTTATAATTATTAAGACTAAACTGATAAAACAACAATCGCAAATTCTGAATATGTGGCAACGAAGCCGGGCACCCCAGATAGCCAATCGTTACATTATCATTTTCTATTGCTTCATGAATGCCCATTAAATGATAGTGGCATTAAAATATTAAATATTAAATATTAAAAGGGCAGCAGTGTGGAGTAGTGGTTAGGGCTCTGGACTCTTGACCGGTGGGTCGTGGGTTCAATCCCAGGTGGGGGACATTGCTGTTGTACCCTTGAGCAAGGTACTTTACCTAGATTGCCCCAGTAAAAACCCAACTGTATAAATGGGTAATTGTATGTAAAAATAATGTGATATCTTGTAACAATTGTAAGTCGCCCTGGATAAGAGCATCTGCTAAGAAATAAATAAAAATAAATACAAGAACCAGTACTGTCTCTCTGGGTTCTGTTCCAGCTTCTTCTCTCCTCTGTTCTGTTTATAATTCCTCGGCATAAGATTCAAGTGGTGTTACTCATAAATCGTGCACATGTTATGTCCTAGTAGCGGTTTGGTGACAATTACATATGGTGAATTGTGTATTTGCCAGGCACCCCTGATAGCCAGTCGTTACACTATCACTTTCTATTGCTTTAGAAATGCAAATTAAATGATAGTGGCATTAAAATATACAAGAACCAATACATGCTGTAGACTTTATTTTATATTGCCCAGGGAGGTTGGCTACAGTTCCATGGACCTAAACTTCTTAATAATATTTGCAACTGTTGTCACAGGAACATCAAGCTGCTTGGAGATGGTCTTGTAGCCTTTACCTTTACCATGCTTGTCTATTATATTCTTTCTGATCTCCTCAGACAACTCTCTCCTTTGCTTTCTCTGGTCCATGTTCAGTGTGGTGCACACAATGATACCAAACAGCACAGTGACTACTTTTCTCCATTTAAATAGGCTGAATGACTGATTACAAGATTGGAGACATGTGTGATACTAATTAAAGAAACTAATTAGTTTGAAATATCACTATAATCCAATTATTTATTATCTTTTCTAAGGGGTACCAACAAATGTGTCCTGGCCATTTTAGAATATCTTTGTAGAATAAGCAATAATTCATCTCTTTTCACAGCTTCTTTGCTTTATTCTATGACATACCAAAGGCATGCAAGTATACATGATAAAATAGCTTTTAATTTCATCACTTTTCAGGAGGAATGAAGCATTATTTCAATGAGCTGTAAGGGTACCAACAAATTTGAGCACGTCTGTGTATATATATATATATTAAAAGGGTGTTGTATAAAATATAAGGACATGCTTTCTGGGACTTTGGAAGAACAATTACAAAAAAAACTTCAATTTAATGTGTTTTTGTTTACCTTTTATATATGTTTTGTAACATTATTTCAATGCCCTGTTATTATGTTATGTTGGTTCTTACACTTGAAAGAATTACAGCATTGTATTCATTTTCAGATTTTTTTTTTTTTTAAATAGACGCAAATTGTACCTGCCAATCAATAAGTGTCACAGCGACCACTGGAGACCTGCAATCACTGCTGGGAAACCGTTTCATCTGCACTAGGGTCATTAGAACATAAGAAGAACATAAGAAAGGAGGCCATTCGGCCCATCTTGCTCATTTGGTTGTTAGTAGCTTATTGAACCCAGAATCTCATCAAGCAGCTTCTTGAAGGATCCTAGGGTGTCAGCTTCAACAACATTGCTGGGGAGTTGGTTCCAGACCCTCACAATTCTCTGTGTAAAAAAGTGCCTCCTATTTTCTGTTCTGAATGCCCCTTTATCTAATCTCCATTTATTACCCCAGGTCCTTATTTCTTTTTTCAGGTTGAAAAAGTCCCCTGGGTCGACATTGTCAATACCTTTTTAGAATTTGGATTCTTGAATTAGATCGCCGCATAGTCTTCTTTGTTCAAGACTGAATAGATTCAATTCTTTTAGCCTATCTGCATACGACATGCCTTTTAAACCTGGGATAATTCTGGTCGCTCTTCTTTGCACTCTTTCTAGAGCAGCAATATCCATTTTGTAACGAGGTGACCAGAACTGAACACAATATTCTAGATTAGGTCTTACTAATGCATTGTAGAGTTTTAACATTACTTCCCTTGATTTAAATTCAACACTTCTCACAATATATCTGAGCATCTTGTTGGCCTTTTTTATAGCTTCCCCATATTGTCTAGATGAAGAACATTTCTGAGTCAACATAAACTCCTAGGTCTTTTTCATAGATTCCTTCTTCAATTTCAGTATCTCCCATGTGATATTTATAATGCACATTTTTATTGCCTGCATGCAGTACCTTACACTTTTCTCTATTAAATGTCATTTGCCATGTGTCTGCCCAGTTCTGAATGCTGTCTAGATCATTTTGAATGACATTTGCTCCTGCAACAGTGTTTGCCACTCCTCCTATGTTTGTGTCATCTGCAAATTTAACAAGTTTGCTTACTATACCAGAATCTAAGTCATTAATATAGATTAGGAATAGCAGAGGACCTAATACTGATCCCTGTGGTACACCACTGGTTACCTCGCTCCATTTTGAGGTTTCTCCTCTAATCAGTACTTTCTGTTTTCTACATGTTAACCACTCCCTAATCCATGTGCATGCATTTCCTTGAATCCCTACTGCGTTCATTTTCAGGATTAATTTTTTTATGCAGGACTTTGTTAAAAGCTTTCTGGAAATCTAAATAAACCATGTTGTATGCTTTGCAATTATCCATTGTCGATGTTGCATCCTCAAAAAAGTCAAGTAGGTTAGTTAGACACAATCTCCCTTTCCTATAACCATGCTGACTGTCTCCCAGGATATTGGTACCATATAGGTAAGTTTCAATTTTGGATCTTATTATAGTTTCCATAGGTTTACATATAATAAGTCAGGCTTATTGGTCTGTAGTTACCTGGTTCGGTTTTTGTGGATCAGTATTACGTTTGCAATTCTGTCGGTACAACCCCTGTGTCAAGAGACTGTTGCATGATCTTGGTTAACGGTTTGTAAATAACTTATTTCATTTATTTGAGTATTATTGGGAAGACTCTCATCCGGTCCACAGGATTTGTTTATTTTAAGAGCTCCTAGTCCCTTTAACACTTCTGCCTCTGTTATGCTAAAGTTATTTAAAACTGGATAGGAACAGGTCGACATGTGGGGCATGTTTTAAGAATTGTTGCAGCTGCATCCACGCGAAAAAAAAAAATACCTGCACTATGCTTTTTAAACTAACACATTCGAAACAATTAAATGCATAAAACATCAGCTTTACAAGTCACATGAATATAGTTTGCTTAAAAATCGTTATGTAATTATTTTTACGACTGAACTGTGGTCAAACACAGTCACAAATCCTGAATCTGTTGAAACGAAACTGCGTGTGTAATCCATTTAAAAGATGCATGTGAGAAGGGGGGGGGCACTTTGGGGCAATATCTTTCATTGAAATATTTATTTTTGGTAATCAAATGTAGAGACAGAACGCTTCACAATCGCTTGCTCTATAAAATAGCGTTGTAACGGTAAAGATTGCATAGTTATTCATGGAGAATTCCCCCAAAAAGCAGACACTTTAGTATAATTCGAGCTTACCAGCTTCTCAGCCATAATGCTGTTTGTTTACTTATAACCTCGTGGACATGCAGGCAATACTGATACACACAAAGAATTTGAAAAAAATTACCGTCTTCTCGGGTTGTACACAGATGTTCTGTAATCACTTTTTTTTTTTTACAACGCTGTCGTAGCTGAACAGAGACAAAAAAAATGCACTAATCGTTTTACTGATATGGCGTCTTTTTTATTTCATAACTACAGTGATATTTATAATTATTAAGACTAAACTGATAAAACAACAATCGCAAATTCTGAATATGTGGCAACGAAGCCGGGCACCCCAGATAGCCAATCGTTACATTATCATTTTCTATTGCTTCATGAATGCCCATTAAATGATAGTGGCATTAAAATATTAAATATTAAATATTAAAAGGGCAGCAGTGTGGAGTAGTGGTTAGGGCTCTGGACTCTTGACCGGTGGGTCGTGGGTTCAATCCCAGGTGGGGGACATTGCTGTTGTACCCTTGAGCAAGGTACTTTACCTAGATTGCCCCAGTAAAAACCCAACTGTATAAATGGGTAATTGTATGTAAAAATAATGTGATATCTTGTAACAATTGTAAGTCGCCCTGGATAAGAGCATCTGCTAAGAAATAAATAAAAATAAATACAAGAACCAGTACTGTCTCTCTGGGTTCTGTTCCAGCTTCTTCTCTCCTCTGTTCTGTTTATAATTCCTCGGCATAAGATTCAAGTGGTGTTACTCATAAATCGTGCACATGTTATGTCCTAGTAGCGGTTTGGTGACAATTACATATGGTGAATTGTGTATTTGCCAGGCACCCCTGATAGCCAGTCGTTACACTATCACTTTCTATTGCTTTAGAAATGCAAATTAAATGATAGTGGCATTAAAATATACAAGAACCAATACATGCTGTAGACTTTATTTTATATTGCAAAATTAAGAATAGGTCACCACACGCACACACGCACACAAACTCAAACAGAGCAATTTCGAATTTAGAACAATGTTAGCCTCTTATATGCATTATTTTCAAAGTATATGACTGCATACTGTTTAGAATTTTGTGTGCATCCAAATCAAATTTAAATGGGCTACTAGCCAATAATTCCAATATTTGTGCCTAAATTAACACAATTAGCACAATTGTGATGATAAAGCTTCATCTATAATAACCAATGCGCTTAAATTTTACAATAACTGCTTGGAAGCCGTAAAGTTGCTCGCAACTCTAGTTTTAGACTTGTCTATTTTTGGGATGTAATTGTTTTGCGCCTCTAGTACTACATTTTTAAAAAACAGCCATCCTTTTTCTGTTTATGTTTTCTCTATTTTACTTCAATCTACTTCTGTTAGTCTCTGTTTCATACCTTCATAGTTTGCTTTTCTAAAATTGTAAAGCTTAGCTTTAGTCATTACTTTTTGGGTTTTAAAAATCACTTCAAACGAGACCATGTTGTGGTCTGAGTTTGCCAATCATTCTCTGACCTGTTTTAGTTATTCTGTCTTCGTTATTTGAAAAGACTAAATCAAGGCATGCCTCCCCTCTAGTCGGTGCTTTGACAAATTGCGTTAGGAAGCAGTCATTTGTCATTTTCACCATTTCAATTTAGTCCGTCGTGCTCCCCACCGGGTTTACCCATTTTATATGGAGGAAGTTGAAATCCCCCATTAGTATGGTTTCTCCTTTGCTACACGCATTTCTAATGTCATTGTATAACAGATTATTTTGCTCGGCATCTGAATTTGGCGGTCTATAGCATGCTCCTATTATGCCCTTTGAATATTTGTCCATTATGCTGACCCATATTGATTCAGCGTTGTTTTCTTCGTCCAGATTTAACACCTGGGCTTCAAGATTATTTTTTATGTATAGCGCTACCCCTCCACCTCTTCTGTCCTGCCTGTCTTTCCTATACAGTGTATACCCACTAATATTATATGCGTCTCCATCACTCTCAGACAACCAAGTTTCTTTAACACATATCACATCGTAGTTACTTGTTAGTGCAGTAGCTTCAATTTCTAACATTTTGTTTCTGAGACTTCTAGCAATTAGATAAATACATTTAACCCTTTGCGGTCCATTTATTCAGCGCGTCTCAGGTGCGTCAGGTCCAATTTATTTTCACACATGCTGTTTATTTTAGATGCATTGTTTAAAAGTATTTTTCACAGTAAAACAGGTTTAAAAGGCACTGCATATCAACAGGACACTCAGTACTGCATCTCCAGCCCAGATATTTTTTTTTTCCGGCTTCTCTCGGCTCCTATTGGTCTCAGTCGGCCATTGAATGGTTTTCTCGGCTTTTGTCCAAGAAAAAAACAACTAGAGACCTGTTTTTTTACGTCTTTTTGATGATTGGACCGGAAAGGGGAATTGCAATGTCGGACCAGGTCCGACATAGGACCGCAATGGGTTAATGGCTGTCTTACCTGAGTTGTTGCCCTTGTTTTTATGTGGTCTCCCTTCTTATTTTTGTTTTCTCCCCCCCTGCCTTTCTAGTTTAAAATGTTTCTGAGCCTCCTCAAGGATCCGTTCTCTGAGTAGATTGGTTCCCTTTTTGTTTAAGTGCAGTCCGTCCCGCCTATATAGATAGTCTTTATTGTAGAATGTGCTCCAATGTTATTATTATTATTATTATTATTATTATTATTATTATTATTATTATTATTATTATTTATTTCTTAGCAGACGCCCTTATCCAGGGAAACTTACAATTGTTACAAGATATCACATTATTTTTACATACAATTACATTATTTTTTACACACAATTACCCATTTATACAGTTGGGTTTTTACTGGAGCAATCTAGGTAAAGTACCTTGCTCAAGGGTACAACAGCAGTGTCCCCCACTGGGGATTGAACCCACAACCCTCCGGTCAAGAGTCCAGAGCCCTAACCACTACTCCACACTGCTGCCCTATGCAGAGATTCAGAGCATTGGCTACCGAAGCCGACCTCCTGGCAACTCGGATTCCTCCCTTTTCAGACCTGACATTCATGTGAGCCACCCTCTGCATTCCCTAATTCTGCAGGCGCAAGGAACAACTCTTCTCAGCATTGCTCCCCGCTCACTGCAAATGTACTGGTCATCCTGAAATTGCTTTAAAAATGTTCACATTGCATTCAACATTCCTTTCATTTTCAATGCCCGTAGTATCATCCTCTATTATGTCCCTTAAGAATAGAGCGGTAAAAGTTTCTTCCATCAAAATTTCAATTCGGGAGGAGGGTCAGACACCAATCTCCACGTCACCAAATTGAATCATTTAATTTACACATTAGCTAATTAAGATTGTTAGCACTATAAATACCCTCTTCACTTACCTCTCAGTTGTGTTTCGATTTCGTCACAACCCACGACCTCCCCATCTCCACATTTCTTAAAAACAATTTTAGGTTTTGTCAATGGGGGTCTCCGCCTCGTCCAGTTGGCCAGGCAGCGAGCCCTCAAACCAAGTTAGGTTTGATGCCAAATTAATGTGTATACACAACATACGTCTCTGTAAAATCACATACTCCGCATTCTCCACAATAAATATTTGTACTAAAACATTTTGTGATTGGTGTTTGTCCCGAACTAGTGAATTTATTGTTACTATATAGTGTTAAAAATATTATTGTGCTCCCAAAAATATCATACATTTATATTGACATAAATTTGTTTCATTTGTGCATTGTGTTCTTAGACACTGATTTGGGTAAGTCATCTAAAACTGACAGAATAATTTGTAGTTATTATAATATATAAAACTATTGATATGGAAAGTGATTGTGACTAAATAGCTTTTGGAGCCAAATAATGAACTTATAGAGCACTGTAACTCACTCTGTTGTAAATGCACGTTTCATTTGTAGGTTAATAAACAAGATGTCTTCCTCTGAAACCAAACAAGTAATGCACTTCTGGGTCTCATTAAGGAAAGCAAAGGTACTTTTCAGTAATTTACACGGTAATACTTGTTAACAGTCCTTACAAATCACTGTACTACCCAAGTTTAATAATAGATTAGATTAGTGTAGAAAACAAGTCTCCTGGTGCAACGGGTCAACTAATGATTTAGTAATACAGTCAGCACTCACATATCCGACCCTATAACGTTTAGACTTCAGTGACGGTTAAACGCATGTGACGCATATCTGATTATTTCATTTTGGCCCGTTCCAACCCTTGTCCGTTTTCCAGGGAACACAAAAAAACAATACAATATCAAAAATATGTAGCTGAAAGGAGTGTTTTAAAATAAGTAGGCTTCCAGATGTACTGTATTGTTTGTGTTGGTACAGTACTATATTTTCAACAGAATAAGTATTTTAATACAGAACAATATGATTCTGAAAATATCCCTTGCCAAAACTAAAGAGAAGGCATGTTAACTGCAATACAGTACATACTTTTAAATCTGGTACGTATTGTAGTAGTATGTAAAATTTCCCATTAACGACCTAACAGCAAAGTAAAATCTAGTCTAAATGTTATCCATGCACAGAACTGTGCAAAATGTAAAAGGCAATGCAATTTAGCAAAACCAAAATATTATATAAAAAAACAACAGTTTCCAGAATTAATAGTATCCAAAGTCAGTATTCAAAATTGCAGAATATAGTGCTTGATAAGGCCTTAATGTCACAGTTCACTTGCAAATGAAGATGCACAAAAACAACTAAAGATCACAGATAAAAAAAATACATCACAGTATCTAGAACTGTTAAATGATTAACTGTTACATTACACTAGCTTGTCTCATTTGCTTTGTTTCGGCTGCATTTCCATCAGGTGAAACTGAGAGATTTTTTTTTTTTTTTAAATGCGGGCTGTGATGGATATATTGTAACATTGAAGAGATGGGCTTTGTATCAGAAAATCAGAAAGCGCATGTGACGGGTAAGTGCATTAATTTGTTACATATATATACAGTGCCTTGCAAAAGTATTCAGACCCCTGACCAATTCTCTCATATTACTGAATTACAAATGGTACATTGAAATTTCGTTCTGTTTGATATTTTATTTTAAAACACTGAAACTCAAAATCAATTATTGTAAGGTGACATTGGTTTTATGTTGGGAAATATTTTTAAGAAAAATAAAAAACTGAAATATCTTGCTTGCATAAGTATTCAACCCCCACACATTAATATTTGGTAGAGCCACCTTTCGCTGCAATAACAGCTTTAGGTCTTTTGGGGTAAGTATGTACCAGCTTTGCACACAGTGTCAGAGTGATTTTGGCCCATTCTTCTTGGCAGATTTGCTCCAGGTTGTTCAGGTAGGTTGGACAACACTTGTGGACCGCAATGTTCAAGTAGTGCCACAGATTCTCAATTGGAATGAGATCAAGACTTTGACTGGGCCACTGTAGGACATTCACCTTTTTGTTCTTGAGCCACTCCAATGTTGCTTTGGCCTTGTACTTGGGATCATTATCTTACTGAAAGGTGAATTTCCTCCCATGCTTCAGTTTTTTAGAGGACTGAAGCAGGTTCTATTGCAGTATTTCCCTGTATTTTGCTCCATCCATTCTTCCTTCAATTTTAACAAGATGCCCAGTCCCTGCTGATGAGAAGCATCCCCACAGCATGATGCTGCCACCACCATACTTCACTGTAGGGATGGTGTGTCTTGAGGCATCGGAAGTGTTAGGTTTGCGCCACACATAGTGCTTTGAGTTTTGGCCAAAAAGCTCTATCTTGGTCTCATCTGACCACAAAACCTTTTCCCACATCGCAGCTGGGTCACTCTCATGCTTTCTGGCAAACTCCAGACGTGCTTTCAGATGGTATTTTTTGAGTAACGGCTTCTTTCTTGCCACCCTCCCATACAGGCCAGTGTTATGCAGACCTCTTGATATGGTTGACTGGTGCACCATTACTCCACTCCCAACCACTGAACTCTGTAGCTCCTTCAAAGTGGTTGTTGGCCTCTCTGTGGCTTCTCTCACAAGTCTCCTTCATGTTTGAGCGCTGAGTTTTGAGGGACGGCCTTTTCTTGGCAGTGCCTAGGTGTTGTGATGCAGCTTCCACTTCCTGATTATTGATCCAACTGTGCTCACTGGAATATACAAACACAATGGGATATTATTTTGTACCCTTTCCCTAATCTATGCATTTGTATTACTTTATCTCGAACTTCTGTAGAATGCTCTTTGGTCTTCATTTTCCTTCAGATTCACAGTCTGACCAATGATCCTTCAACAGTGGGGTTTTTATCCAGAAAATGTGACAGCAACTTTAATGGTTTACAGGTGGAGGCCAATGGTAAGGTAATTGTTTCCTCGTTAGGGCAATTTCTTTCACCAGTGTAAACTGGGGGTTTCCACAGCACAGGGGTTGAATACTAATGCAAGCAAGATATTTCAATTTTTAATTTTTCTTAAAAATATTTCCCAACATAAAACCAGTGTCACCTTACAATAATTGATTTTGAGTTTCAGTATTTTAAAATAAAATATCAAACAGAACGAAATTTCAATGTACCATTTGTAATTCAGTAATATGAGAGAATTGGTCAGGGGTCTGAATACTTTTGCAAGGCACTGTATATATAAGTAGTGCCACAGATTCTCAATTGGAATGAGATCAAGACTTTGACTGGGCCACTGTAGGACATTCACCTTTTTGTTCTTGAGCCACTCCAATGTTGCTTTGGCCTTGTACTTGGGATCATTATCTTACTGAAAGGTGAATTTCCTCCCATGCTTCAGTTTTTTAGAGGACTGAAGCAGGTTCTATTGCAGTATTTCCCTGTATTTTGCTCCATCCATTCTTCCTTCAATTTTAACAAGATGCCCAGTCCCTGCTGATGAGA
The DNA here is from genome assembly GCF_902713425.1 of Acipenser ruthenus. Classification (NCBI taxonomy): domain Eukaryota; kingdom Metazoa; phylum Chordata; class Actinopteri; order Acipenseriformes; family Acipenseridae; genus Acipenser; species Acipenser ruthenus. The sequence goes on from NC_081195.1 coordinate 20,929,459, forward strand.
AGCATCTCCACAGCATGATGCTGCCACCACCATACTTCACTGTAGGGATGGTGTGTCTTGAGGCATCGGAAGTGTTAGGTTTGCGCCACACATAGTGCTTTGAGTTTTGGCCAAAAAGCTCTATCTTGGTCTCATCTGACCACAAAACCTTTTCCCACATCGCAGCTGGGTCACTCTCATGCTTTCTGGCAAACTCCAGACGTGCTTTCAGATGGTATTTTTTGAGTAACGGCTTCTTTCTTGCCACCCTCCCATACAGGCCAGTGTTATGCAGACCTCTTGATATGGTTGACTGGTGCACCATTACTCCACTCCCAACCACTGAACTCTGTAGCTCCTTCAAAGTGGTTGTTGGCCTCTCTGTGGCTTCTCTCACAAGTCTCCTTCATGTTTGAGCGCTGAGTTTTGAGGGACGGCCTTTTCTTGGCAGTGCCTAGGTGTTGTGATGCAGCTTCCACTTCCTGATTATTGATCCAACTGTGCTCACTGGAATATACAAACACAATGGGATATTATTTTGTACCCTTTCCCTAATCTATGCATTTGTATTACTTTATCTCGAACTTCTGTAGAATGCTCTTTGGTCTTCATTTTCCTTCAGATTCACAGTCTGACCAATGATCCTTCAACAGTGGGGTTTTTATCCAGAAAATGTGACAGCAACTTTAATGGTTTACAGGTGGAGGCCAATGGTAAGGTAATTGTTTCCTCGTTAGGGCAATTTCTTTCACCAGTGTAAACTGGGGGTTTCCACAGCACAGGGGTTGAATACTAATGCAAGCAAGATATTTCAATTTTTAATTTTTCTTAAAAATATTTCCCAACATAAAACCAGTGTCACCTTACAATAATTGATTTTGAGTTTCAGTATTTTAAAATAAAATATCAAACAGAACGAAATTTCAATGTACCATTTGTAATTCAGTAATATGAGAGAATTGGTCAGGGGTCTGAATACTTTTGCAAGGCACTGTATATATATATATATATATATATATATATATATATATATATATATATATATATATATATATATATATATATAATGGGGATCAATTTTATTCTTAATAGAAGGGTAGTAAAATGCGACTGATGTGTATCTGGGTAACGGATAACCGAGTGCTGATTCTAATCAGAAGAAAAGGCAGGCAAAACAAGTCTGAGTCTCTCCTTGGCAACAAATCGCAGCTGAATTCTCCAGATTGAATTGACTGCGGTACCAATCTTGGCAATCACAATTGTAGGAACATATTTATGGGTGGAAAGGAAATAACTAATGTCCCATTCAGCCATTCTGCATTTTTTGTGAATGAGTATGATCAGTAACCATTCCTCCATGATTACCACAATGATTGTTGGAGATGGTAACCTGCAGTCTGTTCGGCAGAATGGTCCCCCACACAACCATCAATTTTGAGTGTAACTCGTCATATACAAGTGGCTTCTGCAGTCTTTAAAACGGAAACATCTACCAACAGATTGTCCTCTATGAAAAATGTAGCTTAAACCATCCCTAATGAACTTGAAGGCTGTTGTATTGCTACCAGTTTTTGTAACAGTTATATCACCTTTAAAATTGCCTCGAAATCTAGTTCCTAGGTTACCTGAAGACATATTTCGTTAATAAGATTAATGTTAAAACTACAGCGACCAAATATTGTTGTGCAAAAAGCATTGTCATTTTGTTTTGCTTTTCTCAAAATGTATAATCTGCACTTTTCACCACAAGGTGTAATACAGCTACCATGTGTGACACCATATGTTGGTAATAAACCATATTGCAGATGTTTAAAAGGCTGCAGTGTTCGCACATTAGGCTAATGTGAAAACGACTCCTATTATTTATCTACAAACAGAAAGTCAAAATGAAGAGAACGCATAGAATTACAGGACCTGAAGTTTTAGGTTCACAATTGATTTCAATGTTTGAGAACATGTTAGATGTTATAAGTTTAAGAACTGAAATACTTCAATTTTCAGTGCAAAATCTCCAGAAGCCAACAACAAAAACTATTCTAATGACCTAAACAGTGGCAGATTTAGCTAGGAGCATAATAATAATAATAATAATAATAATAATAATAATAATAATAATAATAATAATAATTTAAAAAAAAGTCTGTAAGATGACTCACCTTTAGAATAGAACCGCACACAAAACTAGCATTAACTATGTCTGGTCTTGGTGTATTTATATGATTTAAAGATTGTACTTTTCAAGATGAAGGTAATGCAACTGTTTGCCCATAGCAGCTGACTGTCCTTCTGTTACAGAATGCTAAATTGTAAGTGCAGTCCTGAAGGCCTGTATAGGCTTACACTAATAAATACAACCCTACTGCTCATTGTTAAAAAGGTGTCTGATTCTCACAGAGTGTCTAATTAGAGCACAGACCACAGCCTAACACTATAGACAAGAACTAGGAAAAAAGGTGCTAACACACCAAATATCTTCTTCACACTAAACCTTTACTCCCATGCATCAAAAAAAGAAGCTAATTAAACACATAATTAAGATGGTTCTGACAGAGTGATTGGAAATTAGCTGAACAAGTGGACCTATCATGCTCTTAACCCATAGCACCACAGGGCAAAGGTAGTGAAAGTACAGCGGGATCATGTCCTTTCCAATCATATTTAAAATACAATAGGCTGGTAAAATACATGTAGGTAGATTTTGGAAGGGCTTGTTGTAACTGCCCCTTATTAAAATACATTTATTGAGCATGTTGCAATTGTATATCATAACTATAGCCTGAAGAACCTCAGCCTGATTCGTCCTGTAATCTCATCACCACAAGGTAAAAGTAAGATTCATACAAAGTACTAAGAAAATAATCTTACCCCATAGGGTTACATTTCATGTTATGGTGCCTCTATCTGCATATCTCCTTTTAAAAATACCAAATAACAATTATTTGTTTAATTCTAGCACTGCATAAAATGTCCAGAACCTTCCGTTATTTGTTCTCAGTTTTTTTGTTTTGTTGCTTTTGCAAAGCTGTTATAAAGATAGCAAAACGTTGATCCTAGGATTGGTATTAAAATTAGATAAAAGTTTAACTACAACTTTTTGTCAGTAGCTTTTGTGTTATTCTTACTGCACATAAACTAGAACAGAACAAAATATAGAAAGGGAAAATATCTCATACTATACTGAAATACAGCGCCACTGTTATTTAAACATAAAAACATGAAATAGTGAAGGGCCCTGTGGAAAAGCAAGAGCCCTGCCTGTAAATAGTGTTTTGTGGTGTTTTGGTGGTGGTTGGCAGGGATGGGGTTAATTCCTGTCCCTGCCAATAAAACATGTAAGAATGTGCCTGCTCCTTAATTGAATGATTAAGTGCTAATTGGGAGGAGCCACATCACTTAAAAGGAGAGCCCGGGACTCCATTTGGGAGGAGGAGTTTGGAGAGTATGCACTGTGTTTGTTACTGTGTTTTGGCACATTTTTGTAGTAGTGAAGGCAAATGCCCAGCGTATGTTTTTGTGTTTTTTTAAAACCTTTATTTTGGCCCATGTGCCCTTTTTGTTTGTATTTGGTGTTATTTTGTTTATTAAATGTGCGCTTTAGCACTCAAACTCCAGCTTCATGGCTTCTGAGTCTCTGTCTCGCCGCTATCTTGTCACAGGCCCTTATACAGTATAGTACATGTACAGTCCCTTATAAAAGCTTCCCACAGTAAAAGCACAGCAAAGTGTAATAAAGCACAGTGAAAGCATTGTAAAGCCCAGAGAGGTATGGTAAAGCATATTAAAAAACAATGCAAACAATGGTTAACTATGATAAATGCATTGATAACTATGGGAAAACTGCAAAATGACCACGCAAATGTACTGTGGTAACCTTTCATATATGGGAATACTGTCACCTTAGCCTAGCTGTGAATTACAATAATTAAATCATGATTTTTCCAGTCTGTTTAAATAAATCCAAGTTGGTTTTGATTTCCATTACGTGAGAGTAGGTGTTAAAACTTTATACTGATATTGGATTCAGCTCTTGCCAAGATTATCACCCACTAAGACGTAGCTTTACAGTAAACTAATGTGATCCACAGGGGTCTCCATCCATTTGCGCTTCCTTCCATATGATAATGTAGATATCCTTCTGCCTGGTGTTGATGGCTGAAGTGTAATGCTGGCTCCAGGGATCAGCTTATTTTGCCTCCATAGCGCATCAGCACACACAACGGCTGCGATGCTGGCTCCGGGGATCAACCACAGTGCGGTCTCCCCAGCGCATCAGCATGACAACCGTCTGGATTGAGCTAAGTAGGGTACATCTCTGGGGTCTTCAAGTGGGCACCATCCATCCTTGGTGTTTAATCGACTAGCCCACGACACCTCAAGAGGGCTCGACGGTGATTCTGGCATCCCAGAATCACCCCCCTCTGTCCCCCACTCAACTCAGCACAGCTTACTTACCTGTACATCAGCGTTTCTTTCGTTCTATTGTGCTTGAGATCCCCAGCCAGAATCTTTCCGTCTCAACCACAGCCAGTTGCTGCTCCTCTCTGCTGCTTCAGATAAGTTCTTCACTGTGCGACGCAACTCTTGGCCACTGAATCCGACTTCTCTGAGAAACCGGGTTGTAGAGTGTGCCACAAATCCTCGACAACCCACCTCCACTGGGTAAACCCGGACTCTCCATCCTTGCTGTTCCGCTTCAGCAGCTAGTTGAGTGTACCGAAGTTTCTTCCTTTCATATGCCTCATCCACAGCATCCTCCCATGGCACTGTTAACTCTACCAGGTGAATTTTGGTTTTAATACCTTTTCTTGGAGGTTGCTCCCCTGGGCGGAGGAATGTTCTTCTTCATGCACAGAGGATTGTGGTTTAGGAGTGTCTTTCTTTTTGTTATTGATTATTATTTTTATTATAATTTATTGTGAAACAATATATTACGGATATTTTTGGAAGAATCTGGTTTGGACATTGTATTTATTGCACCACGTCACTCACATCCTGTCACAGTCATATATTGCTGGCATTAGTGGTAACCTGTTGGTCATGCTGCGCTTATCTTTCAATGCTAAGGCCAGACATCGCAGCACTTGGTCATGATGCCAAGCAAACTGTCTTTGACTAAGACCCACCTTACATCCTGTCAAAATGTGTCTTAATGTAGCTGGCGATGAACACAAAGGACACCACGGATCCTCCCCTACCGATATATTAAGGTTCTGTGGTGATGGGAGAACATCATATGTTAACCTGATGAGGAAACTGATCCTGCTCTGCTCCATTGTCCATAGATCTCGCCAGCCGATCTTGCATTGTTCCACACTCTCCCATCTCTCCCATTCTCCCTACTTGGCTTGGGAAAATGCCGTTATGCACCTCATCCTCTGCTTTTGCACCTTGTTGACTACAAGCTTCCTCCGTTGAGCTGGGGCTGCTTTGTGCTATGTAGGAGGAGCTGAACTGAGACCAAGGCCTCCTCTTCCATGCTGTACTTGCCCCATGATTTCACTGATACGAAGGGCAGCTTTTGCATCTTCCACAGCTTCCTTTGCCGCCCATGTTTTAGGTTTTCAACACAGGTGCTGCCTCCCTCACATATTCATTGTGTGACTCTACCAATGTCATTTCCAATCGAACCTTAGCGCACTTAAACTCCTCTGTTAGAGCTGAGACTGGCAGCTGATCCCTTTACCATACAGTCCCACTCTGCTGGAACTCCTAACCATTTCCTGATGTATGAACTGATTAACGCTTCCAGCTTCTCTACTGTTGTCAAAGAAACCTCATACACAGTGAGTGGCCACAGAAGTCTTGGCAGTAAGCCAAACTGAAAGCACCAGAGTTTAAGTTTGCCCAGTAAAGTGCAGCTGTCTATGCACTTCAACCCTTGCACTGCTTGTTGTCTCACTTCTCCCACACGCACTATCCTTTAGGCCCCCATCATACCATCTCCTAAGACTTTTCACAGGCTTTTCAGACACTGTTGGTATTGCCTGACTGTTAATGTAGAACCTCTTATCCACTACTTTACCTTTAATTATAGAGATGCTCCTTGACTTAGTGGGCTTGAATTGCATTCATGCCCATTCAATGTTATTGTTAGTTTGCTCAATAACAGATTAATGCAGGCTACTGTTGTAGTCATAATTGTCATGTCATCCATGTATAATAATTACTTCATTGCCATGGTAAAAGCCAGTGGAGAAATGGTGCATCCTGCCATTATTCCAATTTCTAGACATTGCCATGTAGTGGTGAATTCTGAAGTTGAAAAACAAAATTGCAAATCTCCGAAGTAGGCTTTCACTAAGTTTGTTATTGTCCTCGGTACACTGAAAAAATCAAATGCTGCCCAAAGAAGCTCATGTGGTACTGAACCGTATGCATTAGCTAAATCCAGGAATGTCACATGGAGCTCCGTCCTCTCCTTTTTAGCTGTTTGAATTTGCTGCCAGATCACACTGATGTGCTCTAAACATCCTGGGAAACCTGGAATACCGGCTTTCTGTACTGAAGTGACAACCTCTGAGCAACAATGCTGAAGAAAATCTTGACAGAATCTTTTTCTTTGGGTATAAAGACCTGCTCGGCGACATGCTTAAGGTACAACCTGTTTTTCCTGTGCTACTTTCATCAATTTCCAAGATTCGGGGAACACCAGGGTCACTCTTGTACACTCTGTACGGAACTCCATTAGGCCCAGGAAATTATAATGCCTTTGCCTTTTTCACAGCTTGCTCTACTTCTTTTCACTTAGGTGCGCAGTCCTCCATTTGGTATTCTGATGGATTCATAGGTGGAGTATCTAAGGGAATCGACATAGGCTCCTGCCTTTTTGAATCTGTGTAGGTTTTCTCGAGATATCTCTCCAGACTTAGTTGCTTTTAGTGTGCCAATTTTCTCCCTGGTGAATAACTTTTTTGCAAATTTGAATGGGTCTTTATAAAAGTTAGTTCTCACACGCTCCTCCTTTTTGCAGCGTTTTCGTAGGTGCTTGCCTCTGTGCAATGTTGCAAGCTTAACTTTTATGACTCTTTGTAATAGATTGAGTGCCTCCTTCTGACTTTGTTCTGCTTTCCTCCATTGCTTCCTCAGCTGCCTCCTTTCTCTAACTAAGCAGTCAATCTCCTGTTGATGTCTAGACTTTACAGGAATAGCTTGTACTTTCTCCTTCCTTTTTTCAACTCCAAACCTCTTCCGTATGCGTAGATGTTATCCCCAAATATATCCAGCTTCTGTTCCACCTAACCTTTCCGTGTCCCACACTGTTTTCTTAGAAGCTCTTGGCCATTTAACTCAAGGTTTGTGCCAGCTGAGGTTCTTTTCTCTCTTACGCTGGTTCATCTGACTGGGTTCACAAGGATCATTAGGTTCATCACTAGTTGTGTTTATACAAGTCTATGACAGGGGTGCTGATATCCTGTGAACTGTTGTTTGCTTCCTGTTGCTGGATTTCATTCGACTGACTTTGTAAAAAGTGAATGAATAAATAATTTGAAATATCATTCTTTCGTAAATATATGTGAACAATAACCAAATAATCAGTGCTTGATGTTTTTCTTCCTTACACTATTATGCTGCATTTAGATACACATTCATGTTTTTGTTTCTTTATTTTAATACAGATATTCAGGTTTGAATTACAAGTTTGCAAAACAGCGTCCATTAACAATGCTAAACGAGCACCCTTGAACTTCTCTGTTTGGACAAAGTGTTCAGTACAGTACAACGTCGCATATCCGACCTCCTGTGGACTGGGGTATAGGCGAATATGTGAAAAAGTCGGATTTGCGAACATCTATAGAAAAAGCATTAACACATTGTGGCAGTGTAGTCCTGGGGAGCAAAGGACTACATCTCCCAGAAGGTCACAGGCTAAAAAGCCTTCATTTCTTTAGTTGTTTAATTACATTTGGTAATTGGGTTATTGGTAATTATCCCCTGCACCTGGCTATCATTGTAAATTAGAGCCAGGTGCAGGATATTTAAAGAAAGCAGCCTGTCTGTTTGCTGCTGCTGTGTGGAGAGCCTGCTTGACAGTGTGCACAAGCGTATAAAAAGGAAAAGGTAGTGAAAACCTTTTTGATCGGTGTTAAACCTGTGTGGTGTGGTTTGTTTGTGTGTTTTGTTTGATTGGCAGGTAAACTGCTTAGCCTTCCTGTAAGATAGTTTAGGTTCCTGTGTTTTAGTTAGTGCTCAAGAAAAGAGCTAGGTTTTTGTTTTGTTTATTTTGTTTTTGTTATTATTTAAAAATAGCACAAAAGCACTTTAACTCCATTCCTGTGTGTTGGGTCTGATTTTAAAGGGGCAATGAACCGTGGAGAGTGAAGCTTTGTTACAACATTCATAAATAGGTTAGTGAAAAAAATAACACGCAAACTGCTTTAAACATAGGGACATTTTTGCTTTAAAAGTAAGCAAACATAAACAAGATTAATTAGGCTACAAATACAGTGTTGCTATGCGGTTTGCTATAAGACATCTCCACTCAAAGCTTTTTTTTAAAGAAAAAATACAAAACAAACAGTAAATGTACAGTAACCTGCAACTGATGGCTTCTTTCTTAACTCTACAAGTCCCTGCCTCCCTAGTTCTGCTTTTTTAATATCTCTGTCACAGTACTTTACGCTCTTTCTTGATATTGCCAACAGCCGATAATCAGCTCGTTTGAATATTGCTTCGGCTATTTTCAATAAACGTCCGGTAAGCACTGTGTTTATGAAGCTTGCTTTGTTTAATTCAAATGCATTTAAAAGCTACAACACACTGCCAATATCTGCAAACGTGTGCTCCATCATATAATACACATTGCACAAAAAAAGCTTTCTTGACTGATGTATTGAAACGTCACTGCTACACGCAGCTGACTGATGCACACATACAGCCCACCTCTCTTAAAGGGGAACAAACCAAAAGGCTAATTGCTATAACACTTTCTTTCTGTTTCCATCACAGAAGCTGCATTTGCTGCCAATGCCATTACTCTCGTAGCCTACTTTTATATTAATTTATTTATTTAGCGAGGCGGTTAATTGATCAGGGCGGTTATGTGACGGTCAGCAATGCGACGTTCCACTGTACATGCTATTCCTTCAGCATCACTGTAAGCAAAAAACAATTTAATCATTTAAAACTGGCAAATGAGAACTTGGAGAATTTTCTGATAACAGTGGATCCAACAATCCCAAAACCACAGCCCAGGAATCTTAGTATTTGGTATAAAATGAGACCTATAAAGCTAATGGAAGTGTACATCAGGTAAGATGTATGCTTTAGTTCCTGTGCTTTTTTTGTCCACAGGTACTGGGATTAGAAAATCCCTGCTGAATCTTGGTATATAACCCCAACAGAGAGTCAGAAACGATCACTTGCCTCTTCCTATCTGGCTGCAGGCAGGGTCAGGGATAACGAGCCTTGAAAGAAGGTAGCTCTTGGAATCCAAAATATTAGAGGTTGTAAATCAGTCATCCGTGGCCTATGGGTAGCAATTATCTTTTTCTCGCTAATAAATCCCTTTAGTCACTGATAAGGTGTCTTTCCTTTCTGACCCTAATGTAAAACTTAAAAAACCTAATGTACTCTGTTTTGTGATCATTAGGAATAACACTGTTGCTTCTCTGAGAAATTGTTGCTTTTCTCAGTAGCACTAATTAAACCTTTCTTTGTCAGTAGAAGCTAATAACTAACAAGCCGGAACTTAGTACTAATGCATTCATTATTTTTCTGTGTCTTTGTTTTAAAACCACAGTTTTAAAAAATCAGGATGATAATTCTGCAAGACATTAATATCCTAAATTTCATATGCGCTCAAATCAAATTTGCCATATAAACATAATATGTTTAATACAGCAATATATCATTTAAATAGAGAGACATCTTTAGACTTGCACTGTATCATTCATTCCTAGGGTATCATGTTGGTTTATTTATCTTTAAGCATTTCATTGCATTGATCTGCTGTTTATTTTATGATTGTTCCAAAATGTTTTTCTAGAAACACGCTTTTATATACATTAGTGGCGGGGTGCCCTGTCCCTGTGCGTATTTATGTTTTATGTTGTATGTGGCGTGTTAATATTGGTGTATATGTATTGATGCACGGAGTATGGGTTATGTAGCACAGGTGATTTAAAATGTATAATTTATTTGTATTTAGGCACAGGGATTGCACAATCACTTCATGTGCATATTAAAGTGGCTATTTGTATGGAGACATGGAGAGTGCACAATTAGTTCACGTGCAGACTGTGCTGAGATTCAAGTGAATGAATGATTAGCAATCGAATGAGTGTTTCACGCACACAGGGTTGGGTGTTTGGTGAGTGGAGAATGGGAGAGAGGAGATAAATTATAAAAGAAAGTAAACAATTGCTATGCGTGGTAGTTTAAACTAGCACAATACTTGTTTGTTCTGTTTGTTTGTCTTGGACCTCTTGTCTTTTGTTTGTGTAGTTTGGTGTTTAAACCTTTTATATACCTGATTCAGCGTGTTTCATACCCCAGTGCTGTCTGTGTCTGTCTCCTTCCGGGTCTGTGACGTCACCACACACACCAGCCTGCCACAACATTGTATGTTATTTTTATTAAATATTTTTCTATGACACATGTTTACTGAATTTGATTTTACAGAGTAAAGCAAGTTCAGAATTCTGATACGTCTTTAATATCAAATTGTTTTACATAAAAAAAAAAAACCATTAAAAAAAAAAAACCAACTTTTTAAATAAGTCATGAGTTAAACCCTTGGAAACATTTCACAAAACATTTCATTTTACAAAATCAAATCCAAGGAATACCCCGGAGAGCTCTGTGCAAGTTATAATTTAAAGAATACCTCAGACGGGCACCTTTTAGACAACCAAGACACCATTATTATGTCTAAAGACTTGGTTTAACCTCATTAGGTTTTTGTACACAAGATACAGTTGTCCCAGGGAGAACAGTCAGCTCTAATGTACGGTAGTGTGAGCACCAGGTCTATACCAGACAAGCCTTGAAAATCATTTAAACAAATTGTTGTATGAGCAAGGACTATAAGTAAAACAATGGAAACACCTATGGGCACTCAAAGCATACATGTAAATAACGATCTCAACTGTGTAATTCAAATCACAACTGTTTTGTTGTTTTATTGAGAATGCATGTTTTTAAATGTACACAAGTGCCTCTTCAAACGAAGGGATAGGGAAGGCTCTTGTTGTTTAACAAATAATCATGATCCGTCCCCTCGAGGCAGTTTGGTGTCCAGCCTTACTTGTGGGAGAACAGGATATATAACGTGGCAACAACAATTATTCAAACATTTACCCTGAGTTCCGATATATATATATATATATATATATATATATATATATATTTGAAAAAAAACAAAGTTTAAGTTGTGCTTTTCTGAACAGCTGATAGAGTACATATAGTTATGAAAATAATTAATGTAAATCTTACCTAACATGCCTCACATTTTCCTGTGTAAGACACACACTTTTGTAATTTTGTAAATTTTGTAATGTTTTTTTTAAAAGTATTAATGAACAACATTTAGTGATCGCTGATTTTCATATTTCAGTGGTGCACTTGCACCAACTTCAATAGCTCACATGAAGGTAAGAAAAAAGAGTTGAAAACATCATTGGAAAAGTCAAAGCACGATGCTTCTGGGAATTTGAGTTCTCAGTAACCAATAGCTGCCTTTCCAATGTCCATGCATACACAGTGTGACCTCTTGAAGTAGAATGTGCATAGACAATGGGCAGCTATGAGATATATATATATATATATATATATATATATATATATATATATATATATATACACTGTGTAAATCTCCAATAATAGAGCACTGAAACAAACAAATAAAATAACACTTTTGTATATTTACTTTAAAAAAAGAACTGAGCAAAACAGGGTGTTACTTTTTAAATTAAATGCAAAAGCAAAGCAGATTTCTTTTTTGAACTGATAAAAGGGAGTAAATTTACTCAAAGTCCACTTTTGAAAATAAAGTTCCATAATTATCGCACAACAGTAATGAGTTAATTGTGGTATCAACAATGTTATGATTCAACTCCTTTATTATGTTGAAAGTAGCATCAACCAATATTTAGGGAACAACCTGACCTTCATGCATTAGTTAAGCTGTTTATCTTTCTGGATAATATATGTGGTGATAAATGAATGAATGGATATAGTGTCCACTTGAAGATCAGAGATGTACCCTACTTAGCTCAATCCAGACGGTTGTCATGCTGATGCGCTGGGGAGACCGCACTTTGGTTGATCCCCAGAGCCAGCATCGCAGCCGTTGTGTGTGCTGATGCCTTAGGGAGGCAAAATAAGCTGATCCCTGGAGACAGCATTACACTTCAGCCATCAACACCAGGCAGAAGGATATCTAAATCATCATATGGAAGGAAATGCAAATGGATCACATTAGTTTACTGTAAAGCTTAGTCTTAGTTGGTGCTTATCTTGGTGAGAGCTGAGTTCAAATCAGCATGAAGTTTTAACATCTACTCTCACGTAATGGAAATCATGAAGATCTGGATAGTATTAATTGTATTAATACTTGTACTGTGATTCTTGAAATGTATTTGTTTACGACTGAAAGTCGCCCTGGATAAGGGTGTCTATTAAAATTAATAATAATAATAATAATAATAATAATAATAATAATAATAATAATAATAATAATAAAAGACAAGCTTGCAACATTGTGCAGAGCTGAAAGCCTACTGAAACACTACAAAAAGAAGGAGCATGCTAGAACTAACTTTTATAAAGACCCATTCAAATTTGTAAAGAAGCTATTCACCAGTGAGAAGAATGGCACACTAAAAGCATCTAAGTTTGAGCTGGAGAGATATTTGGAGGAAACACATACAGATTCAAAAAGACAGGAGCCTATGTCAATTCCTTCAGACATCCCACCTATCAATCCACCAAAATACCAAATGGATGACTGTGCACCTAAGTGGAAAGAAGTAGAGCAAGCTGTGAAAAAGGCACGGGCTTCATCATCTCCAGGGCCTAATGGAGTTCCGTACAGTGTACAAGTGTGCTTCAGGAGTTCTACGAATCCTGTGGAAATTGATGAAAGTGGCATGGGAAAAACAGGTTGTACCAAGAGCAAGGCGCCGAGCAGGTGGAGTCTTTATACCTAAAGAAAAAGATTCTATAAGCATCGGTCAGTTTCGCCCTATTTCCCTATTAAACGTAGAAGGCAAGATTTTCTTCAGCATTATTGCTCAGAGATTGTCAACTTATCTATTAAAGAACTGCTTCATTGACACTTCAGTACAAAAAGCGGGCATTCCAGGTTTCCCAGGATGCTTAGAACACATCAATGTGATCTGGCAACAAATTCAATCAGCTAAAAAGGAGAGGAAGGAGCTCCATGTGACATTCCTGGATTTGGCTAATGCATATGGTTTAGTGCCACATGAACTTCTTTGGGCAGCATTTGATTTTTCCAGTGTACCGATGACAGTAACAAATTTAGTGAAAGCATACTTTGGAGATTTGCAATTTAGTTTTTCAACTTCAGAACTCAGCACTACGTGGCAATGCCTAGAAGTTGGAATAATGGCAGGATGCACCATTTCTCCACTGGTTTTTACCATGGCAATGGAAGTAATCATTAGGGCAGGGGTGTCAAACTCCAATCCTCGGGGGCTGCAGGGTCTTCTGGTTTTCATTCCAACTTAAGCTCTTAAAACCAAAATTCGTCAAAGGCAACTGGAAGCTGCTAGAGACTGGAAAATGCTGGCAGATGTTGGACAACGGTTTATTTTCCCACCTGATTGCCACCACTAACCTTCAACCTGATATTGTCTTGTGGTCTGGATCAGCACGCCTTGTTCACCTGGTGGAGTTAACAGTGCCATGGGAGGATGCTGTAGATGAGGCATATGAGAAGAAAAAACGACGGTATGCTCAGCTAGCCGCTGATGGATGGAGAGAGGTTTACCCAGTGGAGGTGGGTTATCGAGGATTTGTGGCACACTCTACAACCCGGTTTCTCAGAGACATCGGATTCAGTGGACAAGAGTTGCGTCGCACAGTGAAGAACTTATCTGAAGCAGCAGAGAGGAGCAGCAACTGGCTGTGGTTGAGACTAAAAGATTCTTGTTGGGGATCTCAAGCACAATAGAAAGAAAGAAACGCTGATGTATGGGTAAGTAAGCTGGGCTTGAGTGGGGGATGGAGGGGGGTGGTGCTGGTCATGGTCTTTTATGCTGCAGTAAACTGATTTTTCTTGGCTACTAATTATTACACACTTGAAACTTGCCTTTATAAATAGTGTGGTAAGCAGGGGAGGAGAGAGGAATATGTAGTCCTTGAGATGCAGTACAGGACTGCATCCCCCAGAATGCCTTGGGGTTAGAATTAGAGCCAGGATGAGAAACAGCTTGCTCTGATGGAATGAGGAACACCTGCCTGTAATTAAGCAAGCAGGCATAAAACCAGGTGAAAATGACTGTGTGGGCTGTCAGCCTGGGTAATACCTGTGTGAAGAGATCTGAAGAAAGGTACGGTGACTATTATGTGTACTGTGTGTAACTTGTTTTTATAAATGAAATTTATAATTAGTTTGGGAGGAGGGGCATGCACCAGTCTCCACGGCACCAATCGAATCATTCAATTTACACATCAGCAATTAACCTGCAAGCATTATAAATACCCTCTCCACTTACCCCTCATATGCATTTCGATTAATTCGTTCTCGCACAGTCATGGAGAACATTCTGGATTATTGTGTTTCGTCGGTATTCTACAGGCCCCTGCCTTGCCCTCAACTATAACCTCCCAGGTTATTCTCCTCAGTCCAGACGTCCAACAAGCCCAGGCAGTCACATCTAGGACCACTACAGTTGTCCAGCAGGCCACCACAGCGGCCCCCTTTTTGTCTAATTCAGGTGTTCAGCAGGCCCCTGCAGCCAGTCTGGCCGCTGTGAACATCCAGCAGGCCCCCACAGCGGTTCCTTCTCTGTCCAATGCAGGTGTTCAGCAAGCCCCTGCATTCTTTTCTTCTGCCTTTCCAACTTTGGGTGTCCAGTAGGCCCCCACAGCCCCTTCCTATTCTTTGTCTCTCACAGGCATCCAGCCAGCCCCCACCTTTCTGTCCAGTCTTTCCTCTATCCCAGCATGCCCATCACTGGCTTATGCAGGCATCCAGCAGGCTAGCAACAGGCCCCTGCTTTTCTTCTTTCTATGCCAGGTTCCCAGCAAGCCCACACAGCAGGCTCCTCACTCCTATCTCAGCTTTTCCTCTTCTTTCCCCACAGCTATGGGTGTCCAGCAGGCCCCCATAACTGCACCCTCCTCTTACTCTCCCTTAGCAGTCGGAGCTCCCCAGTTTCCCCCAGCTGTCCAGTTTCTCAATAACCACCCTTCCTCCCTCAGCAAATTCTGTTTTTTCTTTAAAAAATGCTGTTGCCATGCCTCCTCCTGATCTCAACCCCAAGCTTTCCTTGCACCACCAGAGTCTAGCAGGTGCAGTATTAGTTTGTTTTTCCTCCTTACAAACACCTTAGATTCCACCAGTACCAGGGTGGTTCAGTGCGCAGATCTCTGTTACCCTCACTGAAGGGTTTTCTACTGGTCTCTTTTCCTTTCCCACCTCCTCCTTCCATTGCAATAATCTCCAATCTGCCATTTCCAACCCTGACACTGTCGACATTTTGCTAAAGAAAGTGTTAGAAAATCAATTCATGATAGGCCCCTTTGAATCTCCTCCTTTTTCCGTATCTCGCATTAACCCCATTGGCATTGCAATAAGGACATATTCTGGCAAAAAGAAACAGATAATCAACCTTTCTGCTCCCCATAACTCCTCTACTTCCAGCATCAATAGTTTAATTCTCCATGAAGAATTATATTTTTCAGTTCGTCTGACTTTCGGCTGTAGGAGCAGCCCAAAGATTTTTAACAGTCTGTCAGAAGCCCTGTGCTGGATTCTTCTAAACAACTACTGCCTTCCCTTCCTGCTGCATCTCCTGGATGACTTTCTCCTCATTGATTTTCCTCACACTCCTCCTGCCCAGAACATCACTATTCTCAAATGGGTGTTTTCAAATTTAGGTGTCCCCCTAGCATCAGAGAAAACTTGGGGTCCAATCACTCCCATTGCGGTTCTAGGTATCACTCTGGACTCTCAATCTTTTTCAGCTTCACTACTTCAGGAAAAAAATTGATTGCATCATATCAATAATTCCTACTTTCCATGCAGGTCCTCCTCCTACCAAACGTGATCTCCTGTCTCTACTAGGCCATCTGAATTATGCCATGAGGATAATTCCCCAAGGAAGAGCTTTCATATCCTATCTTCTCCAATTGATCCCATCTGTTGATTCTCTCAATGATGTTATAGGTCTACTCTTTTTGCCGTGAGGATCTCCGCCTTTGGGAACTCTTGCTGAAAGAATGGAACGGAATCACATTTTGCTACGATGACTGCTTCTTGCTCCCCGAAGATATTCAACTTTTTACAGATGCAGCTCCTTCCTTAGGCTTCGGAGGATACTACAAGGAAAAATGGTTTTCAGCTACATGGCCCGAAGAATTAAGCACCATTCCCTTGTCTGAACAGTCTTCGTCATTGTATGAGAGGTATCCGATGGCCGTAGCCGTATTTCTTTGGGGGTTCACTTGGGCCAAAAAGTCTGTCCTCATACATTCAGATAATTTAGCTACAGTCCAAATCATACATAAAGGTAGCTCATCTTCTTCCCCTTTAATGAAAATATTCAGAAGAATTACCTGGTTTTATCTGTTCTCAGAGCCCAACATATTCCTTGCCACCTAAACTTAATTACTTGGTTACTCATCACAGATTTTAGACAATACTCTTGTAGCTCTATTCCTAGCCTTTTTGGGGTTTCTGAGGTGCTCAGAGTTTACAGCACACTCTTATAAATTTAACCCTCAGATCCACCCCTGAATTTCCGACTTATGCATCCTCTCCTCTCATGCATTAATCTTCTTGCTCAAAAGAAGTAAAATTGATCAGGAAGGAAAGGGATCCCTAATCTATCTGTTTAAATTAAAATCCCA
This sequence comes from Acipenser ruthenus, assembly GCF_902713425.1. NCBI lineage: Eukaryota > Metazoa > Chordata > Actinopteri > Acipenseriformes > Acipenseridae > Acipenser > Acipenser ruthenus. Next base: position 20,946,478 of record NC_081195.1, read on the forward strand.
TGTAAGCCCCTATGAATCCTGTCTATTTCTTCAGCTGCCTTTCTCAGGATGCCTCAGCTACTGACCCTTTGTTCGTTAATGAAAACGGAGCTGTCGTTACCATTGGTTTATTTTCCACCTTCACCAGATCCTTTCCAGAGCCGGATTATCAGTCAAGCAGTTCTCCGGGCATTCATTCAGGATTGGAGCAGCTTCGTCAGCTTCTCGTCATGGAGTTCCAGACTGCATTATTAAGCACCTAGATCATTGGTCTTCTTTTTTTTCGAAGATATGCTCTTACTATCGGTTACCCCTGTTAGGACTAGTCCCTTAGTGAGCTAATAATTCTACTTGCGGCCTGTTTGTTCTTTTGGGGTCTCTGCCTCATCCTCACGGCAAGATGTGATTCCTCAAACCAAGTTAAGGTTGATGCCAAATTAATGGATCTATGTAAGTCATGTATTGTTATCTCTTCCACAGCTTTCTAAATCAAATTATTTTGTGATTGGTGTTTTGTCCCAAACTACTGAACAGGTGTTTTGGTAACCAGTAAACAGTCTAGCCATCCGGCTTATAGTTTAGGTCATAATTAAAAATTTAGTTAGCACTCTAAAGAAGGAGTTAGGCTTTTGTTTTGTTTTGTTGCTGTGTTTTGTTTATTTGTGTTTGAGAATATAAGTGCGCAGAAAAGCGCTAAAACTACAGTTCTGTCTCGGGGTGAGTGCTATTTCTGTCGCTGGCCAGCTTTGACCTGTGTGGTATCCAAACACTGAATTGACATCAGAACTGGCAGAAGACACAGGTGTCATTGTCCAGTATTTGACTTGGCCATTCCAGAACCTTCATTGTATTCTTATTTAACCATTATGAAGTAGATTTTGATGTGTGCTTTGGATTGCTGTTGTGTTGGAACGTCCAGTTGCATTTTAAACCAAGTTTTGTAGCAGAGGGTTTGTGATGATTGGCCAATATCTTTTGGTATGCTATGGAATCCATTATACCATGCATTGGAACTAAATTTCCTGTGACATTAGAGGAAAAACAGTCCCATTTATGGATATTACCACCTCCATGCTTGACAGTAGGTATGGTGTTCTTTTCTTTGTACACCTCACCAAACTTTCTCCAAATGTAACAACTATCAGCATGACCAAATAGCTCGATTTTTGTTTCATCACTCCACAAAAACTTTGACCAGAACTCATATCCATCATTCAATGCTGTTTTGAAAACTTTAAGCGATTGTCCTTGTGACGTTTTCCTAAGAGTGGCTTTTTCCTTGGCCTGCGACCATTGAGACCTTCACCATTCATTACTCGACCTATGGTTGAAATGGAAACCCCTGTCCCACTTGCAGCCAATTCACTTTGAATATCTTTGGCAGTCAGAATATCTTGGATTGTTATTTTTCCTTTTTCTTGGTGAAAGAATCTTCTTTCTTTCAGACAGAGGGAGCATTGTGACAGTACCATGAGTCTTGTACTTCTTGATAACAGAAACAATGGTTGAAATTGGGATACTCAAATTCTTGGAAATCTACTTGTATCCTTCTCCAGCTTTATGACAATAAATAATTTTCTGACTAAGGTCTTCACATAGCTCTTTACTTTTGCACATATTTTCCTAATGGCAATGACAACAATCACCCTATGCCTAACCCTTTTACACTCTAAGAATGTTCACCTACAATCCAGCATTTTCTAGACTTTTCTAGAATTAGGTTCTGCATTATCATATTGAAATGTCCAGCACCTTGTAGACAATACTATCATAGCATCAAAGGGTATGAATACTTTTTATGTACCATTTTTGGAGTTTTGCAAAAAAAATAAAAAATATTGAAATAAATAACTATAGACATCTATTTTTGTAACTTTTTTCGTGATCCACAAAAGCAAAACTTTTACTACAAAAGATTTTTCCTATAATTATTTGCTTTCGAGAAATTTCTAGAAATTATACATTTCCATTGGAGTATGCAATTTTTTTTACTACAAGTGTGTATGTGTGTGTGTGTGTGTGTGTGTGTGTGTGTGTATATATATATACACACACACACTTATGAATGTAGTGCTCATGAAAAGTGAACAACAACAACACTGGCTACAGAAGGCGCCATTAAACTAACCCAAATATAAGGCAACATAGAAAAGAAAGCACATAGCTTCAGGTTTGTGATCATGGTTGCATTGGAAGCCTTTTTATTTTCTAAAGCTACTTTCCTTATTTAAAAGTTTCTCACCTGGTCACAAATATCAAAAGTCGTATTTGCGCAGCACATTAACTGTATCACTGTAAGCAGTCAGTTCAATCTCTACTGCTCCCTCTCTCGATTTTTTTCTAAAAGGCAATAGTTAACAATCTTGGCCGGAGGCTGAATAAGGAGAAAGGACAATTGTAGCACTAAATGGTCCATCAGTAAGCCTGAGTGGTGTTTAATAGTTGCTTAAGATCTTCCAGGATGCTTTAATTCTGCGTGTTGTTGTAAGGTGGGGGTGGGGGTGGGGTGTCTTTTGGTCTGTCAGATTTGATAACCATGACCAGAGGGAGCACACACAGCCTTGATGCAGCAGAGAGATAGCAGGGAAGGCAGTGGGGTGCACAATGGATCACTCACTCCTGCAAATCAACGTTGAAAGTTCCAGCTGTCTTAAAATTAACTAGCCGCTAAACCCCATTTTTCAGTAGTGCTCTGTGCGATCCTGGAGAGTGTAATTTGAGTGATGTCATCACCTAACACAATAAAAAGTAAGTAGCGGGGTTCTGAAAAAAATAGCGTTATAAGTCCCCATGTGTTGCTAGAACTGTTGAAATAATGTACGTGCAGGCATGTCATCCCCAAACCTTGGAATTGATGAAAAACCTTAACCTAGACCAGTTGATTTTGTTTTTTTGGTGGTGGTGGTGGTGGTGGTGGGGTGCTGGTGATGGATCAAGAACTTTGCACATGGCTGACATTTATGCCACTGACCTAGATTAACTTAAGGGCTATGCACACAAGGAGCGAAGCAAACGACACAAATGCAGCACGAGTACAGAAAAAAATACAACTGTAGTCATAAAAAGAAAATACTGTCTGCTTTTGCTCCTTTTGTGGAGATGAAATACAATAAATAAAACAAAGAAATAGTCTGGATACACCACACACAAAAAAATGACATTTATATATAGCAAGCCAAATTAATTAAAGCGCCATTTAAAGATATCTCAAATTAATTTGTAAATACCTCAAAATATTTGAAGATATCTTCAAATATTTAAATATATCTCTAAATCATTTTAAGATATATAAAATACATTTTGAGATATCTCTAAATGATTTACAGATATATTTAAATGGAGCTTTAAATTAGATATCTAAAATGCATTTTTAGATATCTTTAAATTATTTTAAGATATATCTAAATGTTTTTGAGATACCTTGAAATACTTTTCAGATATCTCTAAATCATTTAGCGATATCTCTAAATAATGTCCTGTTCATTTAAAGATATCTCTAAATCATTTGAAGATATCTTCAAATGAACAGGAAGCCATTTCAAGATATCTGGAAATGACTTCCTGTGAAAATGCTCTATGTTTTCAATGGACTTCCTGTACATTTAAAGATATCTTCAAATGAACAGGAAGTTATTTACAGATATCTTTAAATGAACAGGAATCTATTTGATGATATCTTCAAATTATTTGCAGATATCTTTAAATGAACAGGACATTATTTTAAGATATCTTCAAATGATTTACAGATATCTTTAAAGGAACAGGAAGTTATCTGAAGATATCTTCAAATGATTTAGAGATAGCTTTAAATAATATGTGGATTTGGCTAGCATGATGCGCCAAACTGTCATTTAGAGATATCTTAAAATGAGGGTTTAAAAGATATCTGTAAATCATTTGAAGATATCTTCAAATAACTTCCTGTTAATTTAAAGATATCTGTGAATCATTTTTTTTTTTTTAAATAAATGTAGTCGTCGCCAATTTTTTACCCCGGTTTTCTCCCCAATTTAGTATGCCCAATTATTATCTGTATCCTCAGCTCACTGCTCACAACCCCCCCACCGACTCGGGAAACGGCGGCTGGAACACGCGTCCTCCGAAACGTGCTCCTGCCAAGCCGTCATTTTTCGCACTGCAGATCCACAGCAATGCCACCTGGCGGCTCCACTGCAGAGCCACAGGCGCCCTATCGGCCACAGGGGTCGCTGATGCGCGGTGAGCCATGGATTCCCCTGCAGACCTAAGCCCTCCCTACCCGGGCAGCGCTCAGTCAATTGTGTGCCGCCCCCTAGGAACTCCCGGTCACGGTCGGCTGTGACATAGCCTGGATTCGAACCTGCAATCTCCAGGCTATAGGGCACATCCTGCACTCCGCGAGGAGCGCATTTACTGGATGCGCCACTCGGGAGCCCCGTGAATCATTTTAAGATATCTTCAAATAACTTCCTGTTTATTTAGAGATATCTCTAAAACATTTTAAGATATCTTCAAATAACTTCCTGTTCATTTAGAGATATCTCTAAATCATTTGAAGATATCTTCAATTTTCATTTACTGCTGTATAAATGTATATGTATAAAGAGTTTCACAGCCTCGCAAACAATAACAAACTTATGCATATACGTGAGAATCCATTGCATGGCCATGAGACTCTCAAACTTGTGAAAAACCATGAGTTTCACAGCTAAACCTTGAGACTTGACATCCATGTACCTGTAATGTTTATTTTCGTTGTTAAGCTGTGGCTAGGTCAGTTTAAATTTTACTGCAAAAGCTGTTAACAGTTAAACTTAGAGATATGTGATTTATTTATCTAGTGTTATTTGACACCCTAAATCTAGGACTATTGCTTCATTAGCACTCTTTACTGCCTTATTTAAATGTGGCAGATAAAAGAAAGGCCACAATTTATATATAACAAAGTGCTGTTGAAGGTCAGAGCACTTCCAATGGACAAATGAGCCAGAGGCTCTAAAGCGTGCCCTAGTCTTAACCAGTATCTTCACAGTAAAAATGTCATTGAGAATCGAGCTTGCCTGTGCTGTGCTTTTATCTTGCCCAGCTGTTTTCTCTGTTGTGTGTATGGTTTCTGTTGTAGCTGGTTGTTAGAATTATCTCAGTACTTTACACATCTGTTTTTGGCACTTTTGGGTAGAAAATCCAATATGCTCAGAAGACAAGAAACTCACAGATTTTTATCTGGTCAGAGTGGTGCAGGGAGGGACATTTAAATATTTTGTTATCACAGGACAGGGAGTTCATGGCTCTGACGTTGTGATCAAACGTAACAAACGCTATCTAAAAAAGGCTTGAAACGAGAATAGATTTTCCACTATTTTTAGGTTCCTCGTTCAATAAATGGGGACCCTTATGCAATGATAGTGTCCTTCCATCCATTCGTCCATTCATCCACCTTCCTTAATTTTGCACCAATCTTTACCAAACTTTTATCATACACTTCTATCCTGTAGACACCTGCAAGTTTAGTTATTAAGGCACAGAAAGTGGCTATAAAGTGTGAAGGGTTATCCTTTATAAATATAGCTAGTGGGGAGGAGTAATTAGCTTTTTCAATCTATATTGGGGGGGGGGGGTGATTTTTCAACAATAATATCAGACTCTTAGAGCAAATCTATGCAATTAATTGTCACATTCCTTCATACATGCATGGCAGCTTTACAAACCTGAAATATTCTGATTACGTTAAGGGTGCCCAGTCTGAACTGTAGCGATGGCATCCTGCTGGATCGTGTATTACACCACATAAAAACGTGAAACATTTAGCAGAACGGTGGTTAAACCTCACGCGCCTACATTTATTTACACTTCCAAATCCTTCCCCATATGTGTACGCACTCTGTAACCTAAGAAGCCAATATAATATTTGAATAGTCTGGAATACAAAAATCACACCAACTTAACTTCATTTACTTGTGTTTTCACTGGTGTTCAGACATTCATCATAATTACAGAGAGTCTGATTCTAAAGATGAGATCCTACTAAAAATCCTGTAATAAAGTGCAGTGAAAAGTCCATATCCCTGAAAATGATGCATCTATGAACCTGCTTGTGGGGAGGTTATATTATGATGGACGATTGGATAATCCCTAGAGCAATCTGCAGGTCTGGTATGGAATGACCCTTATACAAGTCATACCTCACAAATCCTATTGAAAAACTACAGGGTTAGGTGTTTGCATACTACGACCCCTTACTATTTATGCTTCTGTGAATTGCTGGTTCAGTAAGCATGGAGATTAGCCCCTGGTCTAATTGTGTGTCTGAAAGAAGCATTGTTGCTATGTACATCTTGTCAGACCCTATGCCAGTGCTGCAGCTTTTCACAGCTATAGCTAATTAACATCCAATTGGTTAATGGTCACTTAAGATCAAAACCTTTGGCAACCAGACATGACTTGGTGGGCTGCCGTTCATATTTGGTTACATACATTCCAGTCAACCATCATTAGGCTGGCCCACATTTCTTCTGAACTGCCTGTACCATCTATAAATATTAGGAGTCAAGCCGTCATAGGTTCCAAAAAAACTCAATCCCATCAAAAAGCTCTCTAATGAGATCCAGAGACCCCCTAGGAAGTTAGTGTGCATTCAAGCCCATTCATGGAGTATGCCTTTCAAAGGGTGCCTTGTTTGATTTTTTATTTGTTGTGGGGAGCAGTTTAATCCTAGTCCTCAAGTTTTTGTATGTTTTATTATTTTCAGTGATGTCTTTCAGAGTTTAATCATCCCACTCATCAACCTACCACTTATCAACCTACCACTTTTGAATGAAGATGTTGTGCAGCATCATTAAATAGGCAGTATCATGATACATCCCTCATAGTGCTGTACACTGTACTTACATTATTTTTTTAATTATAAACAATTTTATTGGTTGACAGCACTCAGGTTGTAAGAGGTATCTTTTATCAGCATCATTATCTTCTCAGGAGTAACACAATATGCATCTGATAAACTGAAACCTGTGAGGAGCAACTTTGCAGTACAAAGGGAGAAAAGCCCTGGGGGCTGCTGGGCAGTGTCACAAGCCCCCCGGGGGGAAAAGGAGGGGAACGATGATGGCCTTAGTGAAGAGGGGTCAGCTGGAACACCTTGAAGTCCATTACAACATCTTGTTCCATTTAAATAGCCATTGTCAGTGAAATGTAGCCAAGCCAAACTGTATTTATACAATGTCGTGGAACACTCTTCTCTTCTGATGTTGGTGTTGCCTTGTAAACATTAGGATTTACAAGTTTCTCAGGGAGGTACAGGTATAAGGAATCTTCCACACCTCTTCATGCACTGACACCAATGCCTCTACACTTAGGAAAAAAAGAACTGTTTTCACTATTGCCTACATCTCACACACAAGTGCATAGATTAATGTGGTCAGAAACTTATACAAACAATATGATATTATTATTATTATTATTATTATTATTATTATTATTATTATTATTATTTACAACAAGTACACTGCTGACTGTTGCAATTTTAATGACAACATATCAGTTTGAATAATGAAACAGACAGAGACAAAAGCAGGAAAACTCCAGACAAAAACCAAACAGCTCACTGCTTTTTACCCATCATTACAGTTATTACAGTAGTCTGTCGAAACTTTAAATTGAGCAATTCATATGTTTTCTGTTGTGTAAATATTTATTCATAATTGCTTTGTATATCTTGCTGTATGTGTGCAGAGATACATATTTACATTTTGCACATGAATCAACTGGAATTAGAGGTGCTTAATAAATTATTCAGCATCTAGTTTTGTGTCTTTAGAAAGAAAGAAATACAAATATTATATCCCTTATTAAATTATTCCCCAGTTTCAGCTTCTTAGCATTTTCACTGATACAGAAGGGGGTACAATTTAAGAATTATGATCGACTTGCTGATTGTAACGGAAAAAAAATAGAAAATTTGAATGACAAGGAGTTAAGCACTTATTTCTGTAATCTCCAGTAAAAGTTTTCACTGTCCTTTACACAAGCAATTGCTGTTTAATCTGCCAAGACCTTAATTTTTATTTCTTGTCAGCCTCCATAATTATTTCCAATCCAAAGCTGCCGTTAATGTGTTTATTAATCCTTCTTTTCCTCAGTGTGAAGCACATTCAGCTCTATTCATTTTTTAACCCCCATTTTATAGGGCTGCAGATGCTTGGCTATTAGGGAAAGCTATTAGAAGTTAACACACCACTCTCCCTAGGGACTGGCACCATCCCTTCACTTCAAATGCCAGTCTCTTTCAGAGTACCAGCTGGTGAGACTGGCTGCACAGCTCGCAGCCTCCTCCCTTGAATGGTCTGTGTTGCTTTTTAAGCAGACATCACCGCTTAGCTTCTGACTAGATCCGAGCAACATTTTTGGCTGAATAGTGATGACCAGAGAGTTCTTAATAAAGCCATAAGAAACAATATAATAAATAACAACAATGCATAAATAATGTACCCCCTCCCCCCCTCCAGTATTTGTGTGCTCATTAAACAGGTTGTATAATTAAATACTTGACTTGCATCTACCAAAAAGTATTGATTGTCCAGCTTTCCCTTCTAAATCAAGACAGCCATACTGAGGAGCTCAATGAGCCACCTAGAGCTCAGCAGCCCTGGGTGTGACAGCTCTGTACTATATGGTAGATTGTGCAGATCCAGTATAATACTGTGCTTATGCAAAAAGGAAGGCCCAGTGTTTTAATCCAGTGACATCTAAATCCGCGCATATAATTTAGTTGAATATTTTTTAAGGCAAATACCAGGGAGTATATTTGGACAGATAGGAAATAGGGCCAATATATTCTTAATGCTGTTGAAGCTGGCTTTCTAAAATTGGTGATTCATACTAAAAACTCCCCAACTTTTGCAGGAAGGGCTTTATCAAAATGTGAGAACGTTAAATTATTAGAAAATATAATTGTAGTTAAACGTCTTCCTAGATGGAATTCTAACATCCAGATGTTTAAGGGTTTCATTTAGCATTAAAAACACATCTGAACTGTCCGCAAAATGTTACTTTCCAAAAGTCTTGAATTTTTTGGAATAAGCACACATTTTCTTACGTTTGAGTGGGCCAAACTATGAATGAAAATTTGTAAAATCTATTGTAAGTCATGTGCTCATTTCAACCTATATAAGTAGCAACTGCACTTATACATACAGTGTTGTCTTATGCACAAATAATGTAATAAAATCCTAAACATACAATTACTTACCCTACTGGTAACTGATAACGCTGTAGCTGTATGAATGTGGAACAACTTGTGATCAGCTGTGGTGTGGGTGGCAAAAGCTGGTGTGTTTTGTTTTTGTATTTTGCAGCCAAGGACGAGACCGGGATCTGAAGCCGCGAAGCCAGCACAAACCCCTGGATCACTTTCCCCTGCACATCACGAACACTCGACCCAGAACTTGGAGCACGGGTGGATTGTAAACAGAGAGAAAGATTACTTTGTGTTTGAACTATTTATTTTGGGACTGTAACCCCTTGTGTGTACCCCTCGTACCATTGCTGGTAGAGGGGGTCTAAAAAGCGATCATTAAAGAGGCCTTTTTGGAACTGTATTCCCTGTTTGGACATTCACTCCTTCCACACACCACTTACCTTCCTGACAATCTTAAACAAATATAAACAAAAGGCAAGCTGTACATCACTAAACTTTAACTCTCTGTTTTAGACTGTTGTCTTTAAGTGCATTTAAGTACAGATGCTTTCCTAGAAGGTATTATTATTATTATTATTATAATTAATTTATTTAGCAGACACCTTTATCCAAGGTGATTTACAGAGACTAGGGTGTGTGAACTATGCATCAGCTGCAGAGTCACTTATAACAACAAGCACAAGGAGGTTAAATAACTTGCTCAAGGTCACACGGTGAGTCAGTTTGAACCGGGGACCTCCTGGTTACAAGCCCTTTACTTTAACTCATCCTCCTAGGGTACAATGAAGCAAATGGAGTCAGCAGAGTTTAATACTCATAATAGCACATGCTTTCTCAAGTACAGAGAGCAGGGAAAAAAATAAAAAATGCAAAAAATACAGAAAAATGATAAATAATAAATAAAAAAAATCTCAACATAAGGGCAATAGACCTGATGTTTGTAGCTGTATATAATTTAGCTTTGGGAGTAGGACAAATAGTATACTTTAAGCATAAATGTTAATTCAAACCTTGAACTAATTTTTAAAGACAAGAATGAAAATTGACATTGCTGTACAATGGAAGGATTTTCCACCTGTTTGACTGCCATGGATGAAAGTAAATAAAACTTATTGTTTCTAAAGTTTGAAAAGTCTATACGCCTGGAATTATTCTATACGAAATAAGAAGTTGAACTAATATGCGAAGCACAGTAACTGGATGATGCGTCCTAATGTATAAGCACCCTAGACTACAAACTGAAGTGGTAGGCTACATTTGTTTATTAAGAAGCCACCACACGTTCCATATTTTATTCCTTTGTCCTGGTGATGTATTTCAAGCTTGTAACACATCTTCATGTACTGCTTGTACCAAAATCTCCAGTTCCATATTGGTAAATTTCAGTTTTCGCTTCCGAGCACCCTCATCACCATGGCTAGCACCAGGCTGAGGTCTTTGTGTGCCATTCATTTAATTTTGGAATGTGTAGTCTACAGATGGAGGCTTGACCCAAACCCGCTATTTATTGTGAGAGGTGTTTAATTCTCCACCGCTAATTACGGTGAGGGGTATTTAAATTGTTTGATTGTGGAGTCACCTGCTTCACCTAATTAGTTTTATAAAATAGGTAGTTATTTTGACGCTGAGTGTGGCCATACTGAACACGCACATTACATGGCTTTTTGCGGTCGGTTTTTCCCCTATATAAATTTGGGCCTTACTTGTCTAAATTTAAAATCTAATTTTCTTTTTAATACCGCTGTATCTCTTATGGCTGAGAGTTATAGATGTGCATAACAGTTATGGATTATTTTTTATGAAACTTTTTTTATAAGAGGAGTTTAATGATAAACCAAGTGACAAACCAAATAACCAAGTGTGTGTGTTTGTTCTTTTTTATCATTACCACAGGAGGAAAGAAAGGATTTTGTGTTGTTTGGACATTACAGTTTGTTTTGCACATATTTTCCTGTGAGCCCTGTGGCTTACCAGAAGAACTCTGATAATCTCCAGACCATGTGAGAGCTATTCTTTGGCTAAACTGCCCCCTGCAGAGCTTGCTTTTCCACTGCAGTAACCTGTAGGCAAAAATGTTTGAACTGATGGGCATTTCCTAGATTACCTTTTTTACAGGAAATACATTGTGTGAAAGGATTGTAAAATATGACCACTGGTAAAAGCCTAGACCTTTGAAAGAATTTCACAAATTCTGCCAATATCCTATTTCGAGAGACGATTGTGTGCTCTAGAAAATCCACAGAGCTTGGCAGGGATACAGACATTGTTGCTATTGTTGTAACCACGATCATGGGAAAGGAGCCAGCAACCACTGATGGGTCACTGTGGCTGTTATGACAAGCACAGAACTATTAAACTTATATAGCTGTACAATTATATCAGGCTCTGACAACATGACGGATGACATATTAAATATGAAAAGAGAGGAGAATTAGCTTAATCCACAAAAGGACCTTTACGTAACATTATTAAAAGCATTAAAAGAAAAACTCCTGTGTTATCCTTAGTGAAATTTTTACTAGAAGTTTATACATTTGGTTGCTTTAGTTTATTTGGGTTTTACAGTGTTGTGACAAGAGCATTGTCAGCTATTTTATAGCACAGATTTATAACAAATTAAAAAATGAATATAACTCAATAACTCATTAAGAAACAGTGGTCTAAATGCATTAGCAGGTTTCTTTTTAGTGCTACTATATTTCTTATGATTCAGTGTTTAAAGTAACATGGATGAACTCAATACCGAATCAACAGAACAGTGTAGAAGGTTGTAGACGTTTTGCAATGAAAATGTCTAACAGCAGTCTGCCCTGAATGATGGCTGCAGTGATATTTTGTGTTGAAGACAATATGCTGTGCCAAGACTTCAATGGGTTGCATGATCAAGCAACCATACAAATGTAGTGCATTACCACTAAAAACTAAATACATTAAAAAACCCACAAAATTGCCATACCCCTGTAAGGAATACCTGAGCAGGTCATGACATTTCTGCAGGCTCCACAGCTCGTCACTCAGTAGCTGCATCAGAACTGGAAACCACACTCCTGGGCCAGTAAGGAGCTAGCGGGCCAGCGGGAGCATGGTGAGCGGTGGGAAGGCATACAGCAGCTGCCCCAGCCACTGGTGTGCCAAGGCATCTATCGCCAGTGGGTCCCCAGCTCCTGTTATGGGAGCGGGGACAATGGGTCAATTCCTAGGAGGCAAGAAGTCTATCTCTTCTCTCCTGAACTGTTGCCAAATGAGGCTCACCACCTCTGGGCAAAACCTCCATTCTGAGGCACTGGGAACTCCCCTTGAGAGTGTATACTGCTCGCTGGGAGAGGAGGTGATCGTGTGCCCAGAGCAACAGCTTGCGGGCTACTTGATGGAGACTGGGGGACCTCAGGCTGCCCTGGTGGTTGTCATAACCACCGCTGTTGTATTGTCTGCACGGACAAGCACATGCTTCCCTCGAACACTCTGCAACAATGCTACAAAGCCAGTTAAACTGCCTGCAGTTACAAACCATTATGTGGCATGCCATTCTACATAGTGCCCCAGCCTAGGCTGGGCACGTTCGTGGTGATGACCTCCCTTTTTGGTGACACTGCCCAATGCTATGCCGAGGTGCAGATGGGCAGGCTGTTTGCACCAAGAGAGTGCCCTTAGACAGTGAAGAACACTGTCAACAGGCAGCTGCGGTTCAATGCGAGCTGAAAAATACTGTTATTGAACCAGGCTTGCACAGGGCACATGCAAGGTACAGTCTGAGACGCCGCTGCCCTCAAGCCCAAAAGTCTTTGAGGTCCACCTTGGTGGACCAATTGTCTGGCCTGAATGAGTGCAACTTAGCTGTTGCATCGTCACATTTTGGCTCCTTTGGCTCAGAACAGGTTGCCTGCCTGAGGTCAAGGTTTGGTCTGAGGCCACCATCCCTCTTGGGCATGGAGTAAAACCCATCCTCCAATTGGAGGGGGTGTACCATATGAATAGCCTGTTTTTGCAGAAGAGCTGCTACCTCCTGAGACACCACAGCGGTGTCCTGGGGGTCCATGACTGATGCTGCAGTCACGCCCCGAAAGGGAGGGGTCAATGCTTGAACTTCAGTGAGTAGCCAGTCTGAACAGTAGGCCCTGGATCTATGGTAGCAAACCCCTAGGGCCACTGCTCACCTTGTGGCTTGGTCTGAGGCTCTTGCCTCATTAGCTATATTTAAGTAACATTATTAAGGTGGTGTTTTAATTAGGTGCTCTACTGTTTGTGATTAGTACCAGGTGAGTGTGGTTGATTTGCAAGTTGATTGGTTTCCACACAGCCTTTTGTAGTTGTGTGATCCCATTGAAGCACATTGAAACTATTGTATTGCTGAAGTATTTCTGAAGTATATCTTTAGAACAGTTTAGCAGCTGTTAACCAATTTCCTTGCAAAGTGAGGGTGAGAGAAAAAGGCTGTTGGAGAAAATCTGAACCTAGCAGCACTCTGGAAGACGTCAACTACTAGACAGGTCTGTATCCTCCCCCCCACCGCTCCTGCTCCCACTACTACTGTACCTATCAGTCTCACCTGTCCTGCTATGACTGTCTCTCACATCCCTGTTATTCTGTCCTCTCTCCTCCACTGCTCCCCTAACCCCTTTAACCTCATCCCTCTGCCTCTCCCCCCTCCCACTCTCTTCCCTCCGGCACTCTCTCTGGTGCCCTCTGGAACTGTCACTCTTCCGCTAACAAAGCTGATTTCATCTCTGCCTTTGCTTCCCACCTCTCTCTCGATTTCCTTGCTCTCACTGAAACCTGGCTCTCTCCTGATAACACTGTAACTCCTGCTGCCCTGTCCTCTCTCTACGTCCTGTCCCATACTCCGCATCTCACTGGATGGAGAGGTGTACTCTTTTCTGTCCCCTCTGACCTCTCTTCACTCTCTGTTAACACTTTTGAATTTCATGCTGTCCAACTAACCTCTTCCTGCTAATTGTACTGTACCGTCCCCCTGGACCTCTCACTCACTTTCTCAATTAACTCTACTATCTCCTCTCCTCCCTCCCCTCTCTGTCTACCCCAACTGTCCTGTTGGGTGATTTCAATATCCATCTCTCCAACCCCACCCACTCTGCTGGATTCCTTCCTGTCCTTCACTCCTTCAACTTCTCTCTCTCTCCATCCCCTCCTCCACAAAGCTGGCCATCAACTGGACCTCACCTTCTCCAGGACCTGTTGCCCATCCACCCTCTCTGTCACCCGTCTGGACCTCTCTGATCACTATTTAACCTCTTTTTCTCTGTCCCTCCCCTCTCTCTCTACTCCACCTACCCACACTATCACCTCCCACCATAACCTCCGCTCTCTCTCCCCCTCTGTCCTTGCCTCCACCGCTCTCTCTGACCTCCCTCCAATCAACTCCTTCTCCCAACACTCTGTAGACTCTGCTACCTCCACCCTCTTCTCCTCCCTCACCTGCACCCTTGACTCTCTCTGCCCCCTCCACTCCCTGCTGCCCTAGATCTCTACTGCTCCCTCCTCTCCTCTACTCTGTCATTTGCTAAATGTACTTATTTCCAATCTGTAACCCAAGCCTCCACTAACAACCCACGTAAACTATTCTCTACCTTCTCCTCCCTCCTAGACCCTCCCCCCTCCTCTATCTCCTCTGACTACTTTGCCTCTTTCTTCTCCTCTAAAATCTGATATCTGCAAACTCTTTAACACCTCGTACCCCCCCACACCTCCCCCACTCCAACCCCAACCCCCTCTGTCTCCCCTATTAACTCACCCTCCTTCTGCTCCTTCTCTCCCTCTCAGACTGATCTCTCCTCCCTCCTCCAGGGCCACAAACCCTCCTCGTGCACACTGGACCCCCTCCCCACTCACCTCTTTCAAGCTGCTGCTCCTGCTCTACTCCCCTTCATCTCCTCCCTTCTCAACACCTCTATCCACTCTGGCCTCTTTCCCTCTGCCTTCAAACAATCCTCTATCACCCCCCTCCTTAAAAACCTACCCTTGACCCCACCTCCTTCCAGAACTACCATCCTGTCTCCCTGCTACCATTCCTCTTTAAAACCTTCAAGCGATCAGTACACCACCAGCTCTCTGCTTTCCTGCCTAACCACTCTCTGCTCGACCCTCTCCAATCTGGTTTCCGCTCTGCTCACTCCACTGAAACTGCTCTCCTGTCTCTCACTAACTCACTAAACTCTGCCCGTGCTGCCTCTTTCTCCTCTCTCCTAATTCTCATCGATCTCTCTGCTGCCTTTGACACTGTTGATCATTCTATTCTATCCTCTCTTGCTGACCTGAGAATCTCCGGCACTGCTCTGGCCTTGTTCTCCTCCTACCTCTCTGACTGCACCTACCAGGTAACCTGGCGCTGCTCAACCTCCACACCTCACCCTCTCTCAACAGGAGTCCCCCAAGGATCAGTCTTGGGTCCTCTCCTGTTCTCTCTCTACACCCACTTCCTGGGCCCCCTCAGCCATAGGAGGCTGTGTGGTCCAGTGGTTAAAGAAAAGGGCTTGTAACCAGGAGGTCCCCGGTTCAAATCCCACCTCAGCCACTGACTCATTGTGTGACCCTGAGCGAGTCACTTGACCTCCTTGTGCTCCGTCTTTCGGGTGAGACGTAATTGTAAGTGACTCTGCAGCTTATGCATAGCTCACACACCCTAGTCTCTGTAAGTTGCCTTGGATAAAGGCGTCTGCTAAAATAAAATCGCATCCTGTGGTTTCTCATACAATGATGCTCAGATCTTCCTCTCCTTCCCCCCTTCTGACCCCACCATCCCCTCCCTTATCTCAACCTGTCTGTCTGCTATCTCCTCCTGGATGCACTCGCATCATCTCAAACTCAACCTCTCTAAATCTGACCTCCTTTTCTTCCCCTCCTCTGATCTCTATATCTCCATTCCTCTGGAATCAACCACATTCTCTCCCCCTCCTCCTCAGCCAAGAACCTCAGAGTAACCCTGGACCCCTGCCTCTCCTACTGCCAGCACCTCCACTCTAGCACACACCTGCCGTTTCTTCCTGAGCAACTCCCTCCTGGCCGGCCTCCCTGCGTCCGCCACCCGTCCGCTCCAGCTCATCCAGAACTCAGCTGCTCGCCTGGTGTTCACCTGACCTCTCCGCTCCGCCTGCACTAGAAGACTGGCTGTACCTCCTCTATGCTCCCCTGCCTCCAGAGCCCGCTCCTTCTCCACCCTCGCCCCACAGTGGTGGAATGACCTTCCTACGGATGCCAGGACTGCCCAGTCCCTGGTCACCTTCCGGCGCCTCCTCAAGACACACCTCTTCAGGCAACACCTGTAAAACTCAATTCTTCCCTCCTGGACAATAAAGCACTCTGCCTTAATGCACTTCAACTTGCACTTATCTGCTCCCTAGTTTACTGTATTTAATCCTGCATTCTGTAGTATTTTGTATTTCACCTGCACTTGTATCTAACCCTGATGCAGCTATCAACACTGTTACCTGCTCTTGAACTGCCCCGATATCAAATCGTACTGTGATTTGTATTTGCTCTTATTAAGTCTGAAGTCATTGTATTTTGTACCTTGCTCATAATTGTACTGTAATTTTTTATATGTATTTTTTGCATACAACTGTAAGTCGCCATGGGTTAGGATGTCTGCTAATAAATAAATAATAATAATAAATAATAATTATAATATTCCCGGGTGCGTGGCTCTCATGGGGTGAGGACACAGCCACCTCTCTATGGGAGAGTGATGGGGAAGAGCGCTGTACAGGTGAGGGACGTAGAGCACTCTGTCGAGCTGCAGGAGAAATGTTTCTCCAATGTACACCTGGAGAATGAAAACTTGCAGAAATGTGGTTTACCAGTGCCTCCTTGTGTGCTGCTGCATCAGGCAGGAAGAGCATCTGCTTGTCCACAGGCAATCTGGCATTGCATGTGTCACAGGGATAAAACCCAAATAGCAAATAGCAAGCAATGTACCATAAGAATGTATGGTTGCTGCCTCAGCTTGCTAACAACAGCAACTGGACTGTCAGTGAGGTCTGCTTGGTACCAGATTGGGGATTGTAAAACCCCGGTTTGTAGCATGTCAGAACCAGGGCTGTAGCAGAATGGTACGGGGTCGGTTTGGTACTGGTTTGCTGCCTGTAGAACCGGTTTGATACAGTAGTGTACAGTACTGTTGCTGAACTCAAGGGGGCGTCTGCTGTACAGTAATGCAACAGGGCGGACCATTATCAGACCAGGGCACCTGCACGTCCACAGTGGCCCTTTTGATCAATGGCATAAACTCCACTGTACAGGGAGAGCTTAACTGCAGGGGATGCACTATCTGACTCCACGTCCTCAGGTGGGAATGCCAGCTCCTAGAGACGCAGAGCGGCTTGGAGAAATGTGCACAAAACTTGCAGAGAGCGGTTTGATACAAATATCAAGCAAGGTAGAGTAAGAATGTATAGCTGCTGCCTCAGCTTGTTAAAGACAGTAACTGGACTGTCAACAAGGCCTTGGAACTAGACAGGCAGGCTGGCTTGCATGTGTCACAGGGATAAACCCAGGCAAAATGCAAATAGCAAGCAATGTACAGTAAGAATGTACAGTTGCTGCCTCAGCTTGTTAAAAACTTGCATGACAAGCAATGCTGTTTGGTACCGTTTCTGAGCCTGTAGCACAGGGTAGGTACATTTGGGAACAGTGGGGGTTACACATCCCCTACCCCCCCCCCCCTCTGCCGTTCTAAACCATGCCCCAGCCGAAACTGGACGCGTCTGCTGAAGCAGCAACGACGCTGTATAACAGAGCCGTACATACTGTAACAGGGCTGGTGCAGTATACAATACTTGTAACAAAAACCCTGCTGTCTCAGACAACACAAGCAGCACTGTAAAAAGATAAAAACAGCACAAGTCAAACTCAAGCCGGGTTCGCTGCTCTTAAGTACCTGCACGGTGCCTAAGCACTAGTACAGTACTGTACATACATAGTACAATGCATGGTACCCACCATACGATGCAAACTGTATGGTACGGTGCACGGTGCAAATGGTACACGCAGTACGGTATGGTGCCCAAGGCACAGTACACACTGTGCGGTGCATGGTACAGTACACATGGTACGGTGCAAATGGTATGGTACAACGGTGCACATGGTACAGTGCAAACGGTACAGTACGTGCACAGTACGGTACAACGGTACATTGCAGGGAGCGCGGTACACACGGTACGGTGCGTATGGTACGGTGCATGGAGCACAGTGCACACGATGCGGTACGGTGCAGAGCACGGTACACTACCGTTACAGTAACCTTGTTCACTAAGAACGGTGGTAGATCAGTGACCTACAGTTACCGAAGAAGCAAAATATAGGGATGGACACTCAGACAGCACTGGGGTAAATGAAAGCACTGATTGTGTATTTTAATAATAAACAAAAGGCTTGAACAAATGAAAACACTTTTAGAAAACAAAACGGCACAGTGGCCAAAACAAATAAACAATACAGACATGAAATAAAAACAAGTGTAAACCAGCAAGGGTAGCAGTTACTTTCTAATATTGACTCTCTTGTCTCACGACTCACGTTCTCTCCTTACGCCTCTGAACACAGGCTGTAAACAATAATAATAAAACAGCGTGTTTTTACACACAAAACAGCACATTTAAATAATAATACAACAAATACAAAATAACACAAAACATAAGATGTGCACAGTGACAGAGAATACCTCATCACAGGTGTCCACCTGTATAACTTCTGGCTTAACGCAACACAGCCCTAAGACTGGAGGAAGCCTGCTGTCACTGACAGCCTTCTCAATGGTGCTGCAAGCAGAAACCAGAGCAGCAATGAGACACTATGGGAAGGACTGCAAGCAATCAGACCCAAAGCAGTGCTGAGCCCAGCAACTGCTAGTGAATCGGCAAGGTAACCTCGTTCATTGTACAAAATACTGGCGGGAACAGAAGCAGGTCTAAAACCTACAGTTACCACAGGAGCAATTATAGGGGTGCCCACCTATAATGTTCTTGGTTAACCAACAGTCCGAAAACTGAGGAAAACCTATGGAAGAAGCAATATACAGGGATGCCCACTTGTATAGCTTCTGGCTTAACGCAACACAGCCCTAAGACTGGAGGAAGCCTGCTGTCACTGACAGCCTTTGCAGTGGCACTGCAAGCAGAGACACTGAGGGAAGGACTGCAAGCAGTCAGACCCGAAGCAGAGATGAGCCCAGCACAGTGACTGCTAGTGAATCGGAAGGGTAACCTCATTCGTTGTACAAGGTACCGGTGGGAATGGGTGCAGGTCTGGGACCTACAGTTACTCCAGGAGCGATACAGGGATGCCCACCTATAATGCTCTTGGTTAACCAATAGTTCAAAAACTAAGGAAAGCCTACTGTTAGCTGACAGTCTTCAAACTAATTCTGCAAGCAGATCTTAATGTGGAAAAACTGCAAGCAGCCTGACCCAGAGCGTCTCGGTCTAACACAGGACAGCTGAGCCCAGTAGCTGTATTAGTGTTTCTGTGGGAAAAAAACAGAGAAAAAATACAGTAATCAAACACTTACTGTTATTTTAATATAGTTTTTATAACAAAAAACAAATGTTGTATTTTTACGCTTCGACCAAAGCTAGCAGCTTAAGAGAGAACACAAGTAGCCGACTTGTTCGATCCCAGGGAAGGGGCAGCAGAGCTGCGTTGGAACTACAAATCCTAGACGACTCCTGGACCTTCTCTACTTCTCCTAACTACATTGATGGCTGCACTGTATTAGTCCTCAGACCCTCACAGAATATAGGAGTTACCATGCAAAATAGAGGAGTTACCATGCTTAATGATTTTAAAAGACAATAACACAACAATGTTGCTGAACACAGCCAATTTAACTTAGATTTGTAACTTGGAAGCAAAAGGCTGGTTTAAAGAAATGAGACAAATTAGTGTGCGGAGCAGGATCAAAGGCCCTCACTTTGCTTTAGCTTGTCTTGACTCCCCCAGACCTTTGTAGCTAACATATTGCCTTCCTTGGAGAGTTTCCCCACATTAATTGCATGCTACCCACACAGGTGATTGATTTTCAGATCATTTCAAAGGCTGAGCAGCTGACATTTAGTAATTTTCTTCATATACAATAGCAAGGGCAGCGAGGGTCAAGTGACATACAGGCCTATTTGATTAATTATTAATATCATGTTCTAATATGTTATGACCGCGCCAGTCAAGGCTGAAAGCTATATTCCCTTGTACAGTTGACTGTAACTGTATCCCAAGGATATCTTGTGTTCCAATCAATAGCCAGAAAAAAAGTATGTATTTCATCTTGACACTTGTAAAGGACGACCATGAATGTTAATCAAAGCTTAATTTTGCGTAACAGCACAAATAGTGCACACAGCTGATGAGCAGAATTAATAAGGCTCTGAGATGAGATGTCACCCACAGGCACTGTCTTGAGTGAAGTGCATTACTTGTGGAATGTGATTGTGCAGTACGGATACAATGTTATTCTTTGTTATGAGTATCTTGCACAACTTCAGTGCCAAAACGTACTTGTTTGGGGTCCTTGAGTGGCTCACCTGGTAGAAGCACAGCTGTGGGGTGTGCAGTGTGAGTCATACATTGCGGGTTCGCGTCCTGGCTGCGTGAAGTAGGCCGGTCTCCAAAGGGAGCGTTGCATTGGCTCTGGCACTCCTATTTATTAGGGAGTCAAAACTGGAAGGGGCTGTTTCTCCTCATCGCGCTATAGCAAACCCTTATGGCCAGGAGCCCAGTGAGCTAAAAAAACAGACACCTGCAGGGCTTCACTGCTTAGCGGTTATTGGAAAGGAGATACTAAAACCACCCAGTCTCTTTTCAGGTTCATTAAGCATTGATACAGCACACAACAACAGCACACAACTACAATAACATTCAATATCAATGCATTGGACAAATTTCCTTCACAATGTGAGACTTAACAAAATAACACTAGATGGATATTCACAATCCACAAATTCTTATTTCTTCGCTTCAACCCTTTTCTGCAACTGTGGGGACAAAATGCTAACTATTGCACAAGTTACAAAGACACAAATTCAAGGAATTCTTTCTCATTTCTATTTGGTGCGTTTCATTTCTGTAGATTATATAGTGCCATCATATACAACTGCCCTGTGTGCACCAGGGCTAACACCAAGATTACCATTGCAGCTGCCTTTATAAAGTACTAATTAACAAAACTGTGGTAATTGTGTGCAATTACTGAACACTAACACTGCCTACAATTCTTTTAAAAAACCATCTGGTATATTTAGCACAGCTGTTTGTTTTGATATTTAGTATTTGTTAAAGACATAATTACATTTTAAGGATATGGCTTGCTATTTGCAGATATTTTATACACAGGCACTAAATACCTGCAAAACTCAGAGCAACCTAATGTATAGTTTTTATAAATCATAAAAATGATATTATATTAATATTTTACACATTATATCCATGTCACAACTTACTGTTGATACTGCATCTTTTTAAGATATAGATTTTGAATTGGGGTTCTAAATTTACCGGGCTATACAACACAAAACAACAAAAAAAAAAAAAAAAAAAAAAAAAAAAAACATCCTATTAAAATCTTTAAAAAAATAAAATTCTTAGTTAATGATGTCTCAGAAAACAAATCATTGCCTTAGTTTTTCCTTACAGATAGAGCTAGTGAACTGACAACACTGACTATTTAGTGAAATGTGTATTTACAATTAACCAGTTAGTACAATTGAGACACACACACACACACATCACCAATCAATCAATAATTATTTTATATAGTGCGTTTCATAGTGGACCACCATCACAAAGCACTTTACAAGATAGTGAGGAACAATGCATAATACATGAAATACAGTGAAATACAACAGTAAAAGAAAAAAAGAAACAATGCAAATACATTAAATATAGGCATAATACATTAAATAAAAGGCTAGGATGTGAATTCTAAACATCGTGGATGCGAGTGTCAAGCAGAATTATACGAATAAGATGGAGTGAAAAACCTGAAATAGCAATTTAGACAACAGCTAATAACAGATATCAGGCTTAGAGAGCATTAAAAGCAAGCTAATACTGTACAGTATAAACTGCATATGAGATGCCCAACATGATCAAAACAGGCCCCCACAGGACCATAAAGAGGCTATGCTCTAGTAATGTGCCTCAGAATATTGTCTTTATTGAACTGCACAATTTTTTTTTTTTTTAGCAGAATAAGGATGTTACAGTACTTCAGAAATAGTGGATGAAGAAAAACTGTTATATTATTAAAAGGTAAGCTACATTTCTAAACACTGCAGCATTTTAGAGCTAGAACAAGAGAGTAAGGAATAACAAACTGCTGTATTCAAAATTCAGGGCATTGCAGGGTTAAGGACAGTATATAAAAAAGGGCACTGGTTTTTTTTCCCTCCCATGGAAATGGTGGATATAGTAAACATGGTTATACTAGTAAAAGGTAAGCTCAAATTTAAAACACACATTACCATTTTGTAGCTAGAACAGACAGGAAAGTAAGAATAACAATCTGTTGTATTCAGTATGGAGGGTAAAAAACAAACAAACACACATAATGAGAGCTATATTGTGAAATTTGTACCTACAAAGCAGAGCCATGCAAATGAGGCTGTGGTTCCTCTCAGATAAGGATCTGTTTGATGGAACACATACAGAATCTGTAGCCCTTAATTCCTGCATTAGTATTCAAAGCAGCTGATTGCCAATGAGCAGGGGAACCGGCTGAATTGATGCCTCTGAAACCTAATATTGATTTGTTTAATAGTGTCAAGAAGTCAAAATTCACAAATCTCCTGTCAATTGTTTGAGACTGCTAGCGCAGAAATAGATACCCCTGTTTAATTAATAACGCATTACTGAAATTTGATTATATGCTTGACTTGACAAATGGGCTCTAATTCAGAGTCTGCAAAATAAAAATAAAAATGTTTCCTGTAGCAAAGAACCTTTTGGGAGTGGTTCCATCTCAAGTGTTTAGAAAGCACAAAACATGATGCTAGGGAACAACTGCATAACTGTGCACTGGCAGTCGCACTAAGGAACTACAGGGAGTCAGTTCAGGGTGGGTTGGCAGTCAGTTTTCAGCATAAGAAATGGAGATCAAACTTTTTTTCAAAAGAAAATGCTTTTTGTATGTACGTTCCTTTGTTTATTTTCTAAAGCAGAGTTTAGTTGAAGGATGGAGTGACTTTACTACAGAGTTCAGACATGATTATGGTCTGTCGTTGGGAACAAATGCATTTTCCGCACTGATAGATGTTAAAAAACACTGTAATCCTACAGTAGTTGGGCCAGTATGGTGTGAGGTGTCTAAAAGATCTACAAAAACTCTTAGGTTGGTGTGGAATTAGTTGTGACAATCAGCTACAGAATGGAGTCAAGAGTGTTTATACATTAATTACCTGCAAATCAAAAGCTTATTAACGATTATCTGTAACATTTTAGCACTTCACATGTCACAGTGATAAATGTAACTCACTGATATCATGGGTAACCAGGCAGTAATTACCAGTAATCACTATTGTTATTGTTAAGATATTACATTTTGTATTGTTTCATTGTATTACAGCAAAGGCTGCCCTTCGAATTGGTGAGATCATGGGGCAAGTTCAGCATGGAAGAGGGAGTCTTGGTCTCAGTTCAGCTCCTCCTACATGGCACAAGGCAGCCCCAGCTCAACGGAGGAAGCTGGTAGTCAACAAGGTGCAAAAGCAGGAGGAGAGGATAAGGTGTATAAAGGCCATTTCCCAGGCCAAGCAGGGAGAATGGATGAGATGGGAGAGTGTGAAACAACACAAGATCGGCTAGCAAGATCCATGGACAATGGAACAGAGCAAGATCAGTTTCCCCATAAGGTGAAACTGGCCAATTCCTGGTAGTTAACAACAGCTTATCATTATTCCATTCCATTCTGGTATGTTTTAAAGCATTGGTTATTACACTTTTAAAAAACCTGAAGTGTTCCCTCAGTAAGCTTGAGATTTTGAAGGTGGGGTAGTATACCTTTTAGACTGTTTCAAGCACTGTTTCTGATGGAACTTTTGTAAAAAGTGACTTAACTGAACAAGGCGTCTGTCATTCTTGTTCTTTGCTTGCAAAGAGTTAACAGTTTAGCTAAGATGTGAAATGCAAAATATAAGGTTGTGTGTGTGTGTTGTGAGAGTGGTTATGGAGTTAAACACTCACTTCACCACAGAGAGGCTTACACATTCTTCATAGAATCATTTGTCATGACAGGATTAGCGATCTCTAGTGTTAAAAATACATTAAGTGGACCTTTGCAGGTTCTTATTATGCTTGATTATGCAGCTGGAATGGGAAGGTAGCTGCTGTTTGTAGTTAAATAACTCCTCACCATTTCTGAAAGAAATGATCTTCAAAGCATTAACGGGTCAGTAGCTCGAGTACAAAGCAAAGATTGATTTTCATACTCCCACTCCTTGTTCCCAAAGAAGACAGGTTCTGGTAAATTAGTTTGTCCATGTTATTAATGGAATAGCCAATTAAACTCCCACAAACCCCAGAGGCTATACATTAAATGGAACCTTAAAAAAAAAACTTGGTGCACAGACATTAAACAAATCCAGATTTGTAATATGTTTTCTAGTGTACAGCTGGTATATTTAAAAGCTATAGTATATATATATATATATATATATATATATATATATATATATATATATATATATATATATATATATATAGTGAGAAAGTGTGGTCCAGGACACTTCCCAGGAGGACACAGGCTGAAAAGCCTTATTTTGATAATTATTTGTTAATTGTTAATTATCACCTTACATCTGGCTATTACTGTAAATTAGAGCCGGGAGGGAGAGCAGCGAGTCTATTCTGGGTTCTGCTGTGTGAAGAAGCCCGATTGATAGTGTGCTCAATCATATCAAAGGTACTGTGTGAAACCTTTTGCAGAAGGCACAGGTGTCGTTGTCCATCCATCAACAGTCCGAAGCATCTTTGACCATTGTTCCATAGTCCAATTTCTGTGTTCTTGTGCATATTTTAGCCTTTTAGTCTTGTTCCCCTTTCTTAACAGAAGTATTCTTACTGCAACACATCCTTTAAGTCCTGATTTCAAGAGTGACCTTTGTACTGTTGATTTGATGGACAATGACACCTGTGCCTTCTGCCAGGATATTATCTTCAAGTATTTTTCTTCAAGTCTTGGGTTTGTCAATTACAGATGATGTTTCTCTGTACTTGTTAATTAATCTTCAGATACCACACCTTGAAAATCGGTTGATGCGAGCTATTTCACTCAATGTTTTTCCTTCTTTATGCAAGTCAAGGTTGTTATAATAGTAGAAAACACTAGTGGAGTCTAAGACTTTTGCATAGCTTTATATATATATGTATGTATGTTACGGTTCATGTTTAAAATTGGTATGTATAAAATAACTGAGGAGATGGTAGTAAACAATCTATTTTACTTACATCCACAATCTCTGTCTGGCAACAACAATTCACAATACAAAATAATGTTTTGTCGGCAAAATGACGTAGCATACTGTATGATTCTCACTGAAATGCAAAACATGCGTGCACTTAGGTTGTCCTTTTTTCTAAATGAGTTCATCTTAATAATACTAAATCACACTTAGTTTTTAAGAGATGTAATTATTACCATACCTAATATTTTAAAAATAAATCGAGAAAGTGCTTTTTTTTATAGTATAAAGCGAAAGACAAGTGGGAAAAAATCGTTAGAAATAAAGCCAGAATTCTGATTCTAATTGTGTCTGTATATAGGACAAAACATTAATACATGGTCTCTGCTAAATACATTTATTATTATTATTATTATTATTATTATTATTATTATTATTATTATTATTATTATTATTATTAAATAATAATAATAATAATAATAATACAGTACCTAAAAAATCTTACAGAAATATTTTTTTTGTATTTTTTGTACTGATGCTTGGTGATGACAGACACATCCAACTCTGGTTGGGGGGGCAGTCTGGGCAGGCAGAGGAGTTCGCGGACCCTGGTCGGATCGCTGGAGAGCAGCCCACGAGTGACCCAAAGCATTTTTGTACACTTTCCCGCCTATACCGCTGTTACCAGCCTTTCTCGAAAAGGTCCGGTTAGAGGAAGCATCAGTTCTCCTAGTGGTCCCCAAGTGACCCAGGAGAATCTGGTTTTCAACCCTGTGCCAGCTGTTGCACGGCCAGCCCTGGGACTTTCCACTGCGCATGGATCTCCTCAGTCAGGCGAAAGGCTCTCTTTGGCACCCGGAACCAAGCAGGTTCCAGCTATGGGTCTGGCTCCTGAAAGGGACCCTGGTTAGCCCTAGGGCTATCAGATGCGGTTCTTGGTACATTGCAGTGTGCTAGGGCAGACTCCACTAGGTCCTTATACACCTATAAGTGGAGGTATTTCCAGGCTTGGTGTCTGGCTAGAAGCCATACCTTGCCCCATACCAGTCATCTTACAGTTTCTGCAAGAACTGCTTGATGCTGGTAGGTCACCTTCCACCTTGAAGGTGTATTTAGCGGCTATCTCTACTTGCCATGCCCCCTTAGATTCAATGTCTCCAGGTGTGCATTTTTGGCTACCTGTTTTCTTAAAGGTGCTCAGCGATTACGCCCTCCCAGGAGGACTGTTCTCCCCAATTGGAGCCTTAATATTGTAATGGAGGCTCTCAGGAAGGCCCTGTTTGAGCCCATACAGTACATAGAGCTGAAGTACCTGTCTATGAAGACAGCCTTCCTCTTGGCTATCACCTCCGCTAAGCAGGTCAGAGCTGCAGGCACGGTCTGTGCACATCCCCTGTATGTGTATGATCACAGCCTTCCACATTAATCAGTCTGTGGAACTGGAGTCCATTTACTTCAACAGAGGATGAGAGATTGAATTTCCTCTGCCCAGTGTGGGCATTGAGATGCTACGTGCATAGGACAAGAGCTCTGCATCAATCTGACCAGCTCTTCGCCTGTCACGGGACATGGACCCTAGGACAGCCCCTCTCTAAGCAGTGTCTGTCACATTGGATTGTGGATACAGTCTCGACTGTGTATAATGGTGCTGGCTTGCCCCCATCTGGTAGGGTAGCCACACACTCCACTAAAGAGTTGGCTACATCTTGGGCCCTCTTCAGAGATGCATTGATGTCTGATATTTGTACTGCGGCTAGCTGGGCTACGCCATATACTTTCTCCAGGTTCTACCGTCTTAATGTGGTAGACCCTGCCTTGCCTACTGTAGGCACAAGGGTCCTCGAGGGTATAAGTTCACACCGCTAACCTCTGGGTTAAGAACATAAGAAGAACATAAGAAAGTTTACAAACAAGAGGAAGCCATTCAGCCCATCTTGCTCGTTTGGTTGTTAGTAGCTTATT
This sequence comes from Acipenser ruthenus, assembly GCF_902713425.1. Taxonomy (NCBI): domain Eukaryota; kingdom Metazoa; phylum Chordata; class Actinopteri; order Acipenseriformes; family Acipenseridae; genus Acipenser; species Acipenser ruthenus. Next base: position 20,973,994 of record NC_081195.1, read on the forward strand.
GATCCCAGAATCTCATCAAGCAGCTTCTTGAAGGTTCCCAGGGTGTCAGCTTCAACAATATTACTGGGGAGTTGGTTCCATACCCTAACAATTCTCTGTGTAAAAAAGTGCCTCCTATTTTCTGTTCTGAATGCCCCTTTATCTAATCTCCATATGTGACCCCTGGTCCTTGTTTCTTTTTTCAGGTCAAAAAGTCCCCTGGGTCAACATTGTCTACACCTTTTAGGATTTTGAATGCTTGAATCAGATCGCCGCGTAGTCTTCTTTGTTCAAAACTGAATAGATTCAATTCTTTTAGCCTGTCTGCATAAGACATGCCTTTTAAACCCGGGATAATTCTGGTTGCTCTTCTTTGCACTCTTTCTAGAGCAGCAATATCATTTTTGTAACGAGGTGACCAGAACTGAACACAATATTCTAGGTGAGGTCTTACTAATGCATTGTAAAGTTTTAACATTACTTCCCTTGATTTAAATTCAACACTTCTCACAATATATTATTATTATTATTATTAGTTTATTTAGCAGACACCTTTATCCAAGGCGACATACAGAGACTAGGGCGTGTGAACTATGCATCAGCTGCAGAGTCACTTACAATTACGTCTCACCCGAAAGACAGAGCACAAGGAGGTTAAGTGACTTGCTCAGGGTCACACAAGGAGTCAGTGGCTGATTTGAACCGGGGACCTCCTAGTTACAAGCCCTTTTCTTTAACCACTGGACCACACAGCCATTTGTTGGCCTTTTTATAGCTTCCCCACATTGTCTAGATGAAGACATTTCTGAGTCAACATAAACTCCTAGGTCTTTTTCATAGTTCCCTTCTTCAATTTCACTATCTCCCATATGATATTTATAATGCACATTTTTATTGCCTGCATGCAATACTTTACAGTTTTCTCTATTAAATGTCATTTGCCATGTGTCTGCCCAGTTCTGAATGCTGTCTAGATCATTTTGAATGACCTTTGCTGCTTCAACAGTGTTTGCCACTCCTCCTATTTTGGTGTCATCTGCAAATTTAACAAGTTTGCTTACTATTCCAGAATCTAAATCATTAATGTAGATTAGGAATAGCAGAGGACCTAATACTGATCCCTGTGGTACACCACTGGTTACCTCGCTCCATTTTGAGGTTTCTCCTCTCATCAGTACTTTCTGTTTTCTACCCGTTAACCACTCCCTAATCCATGTGCATGCATTATCTTGAATCCCTACTGCGTTCAGTTTGAGAATTAATCTTTTATGCGGGACTTTGTCAAAAGCTTTTTGGAAATCTAAATAAACCATGTTTTATGCTTTGCAATTATCCGTTGTCTATGTTGCATCCTCAAAAAAATCAAGCAGGTTAGTTAGACACGATCTCCCTTTCCTAAAACCATGCTGACTGTCTCCCAGGATATTGTTACCATATAGGTAATTTTCCATTTTGGATCTAATTGTAGTTTACATAAGTTTACATATAATAGATGTCAGGCTTATTGGTCTGTAGTTACCTGGTTCGGTTTTGTCTCCCTTTTTGTGGATCGGTATTACGTTTGCTATTTTCCAGTCTGTCGGTACAACCCCTGTGTCAAGAGACTATTGCATGATCTTGGTTATCGGTTTGTAAATAACTTCTTTCATTTCTTTGAGTACTATTGGGAGGATATCATCCGGCCCTGGGGATTTGTTTATTTTAAGAGCTCCTAGTCCCTTTAACACTTCTGCCTCTGTTATGCTAAAGTTATTTAAAACTGGATAGGAACAGGTCGACATGTGGGCCATGTTGTCCGTGTCCTCCTTTGTAAAAACCTGTGAAAAGTAATCATTTAATATATTTGCTATTTTTTTTCTTCATCTATGATTTTGCCATTTGTGTCTCTTCGACATTTAACCTCCTCTTTGAATGTTCTCTTGCTGTTATAATATTGGAAAAACATTTTGGAATTGGTTTTAGCCCCCTTAGCAATATTGATTTCTATCTCTCTCTTGACCTTTCTAACTTCCTTTTTTACTTGTGTTTGCAGTTCCAAGTACTCTTTCTGTGTACTTTGTTTTTGGTCCCTTTAAAACACTCTGTAAAGTGCCTTTTTTTGCTGAATATTTTTTTTAATTGATCTATTAAACCATTTTGGTCATTTTGTTTTAGATTTCGATTTGTCTACTTTTGGGATGTAATTGTTTTGCGCCTCTAGTACTACATTTTTAAAAAACAGCCATCCTTTTATTGTGGATTTTTTCTCTATTTTACTCCAATCTTCTTCTGTTAGTCTCTGTTTCATACCTTCATAGTTTGTTTTTCTAAAATTGTAAACCTCAGCTTTAGTCATTACTTTTGGGGTTTTAAAAAACACTTCAAATGAGAAATGTTGTGGTCTGAGTTTGCCAATGGCTCTCTGACCTCTGTTTTAGTTATTCTGTCTTCGTTATTTGAAAAGATTAAATCAAGGCATGCTTCCCCTCTAGTCGGTGCCTTGACAAATAGCGTTAGGAAGCAGTCATTTGTCATTTCCACCATTTCAATTTCGTCCGTCGTGCTCCCCACCGGGTTCTCCCATTTTATACGGGGGAAGTTGAAATCCCCCATTAGTATGGCTTCTCTAATGTCATTGTATAACAGATTATTTTGCTCTGTATCTGAATTTGGCAGTCTATAGCATGCTCCTATTATTATGCCTTTTGAATTTTTGTCCATTATTCTGGCCCATATTGATTCAGCGTTGTTTTCTTTGTCCAGATTTAACACCTGGGCTTCAAGACTAGTTATTATGTATAGCGCTACCCCTCCGCCTCTTCTGTCCTGCTTGTCTTTCCTATACAGTGTGTACCCACTAATATTATATTCGTCTCTATCACTCTCAGACAGCCAAGTTTCTGTAACACCTATCACATCATAGTTACTTGTTAGTGCAGTAGCTTCAAGTTCTAACATTTTGTTTCTGAGACTTCTAGCATTAAGATAAATACATTTAATAGTTGTCTTACCTGAGTTGTTGCCTTTGTTTTGATGTGGTCTCCCTTCTGTTTTTTTGTTTTTCCCCCCTTCCTTTCTAGTTTAAATGCTTCTGGACCTCCTCAAGGATCCTTTCTCCGAGTAAATTGGTTCCCTTTTTGTTTAAGTGCAGTCCGTCCCACCTATATAGATAGTCCTTGTTGTAGAATGTGCTCCAATGTTCAAGAAAGATGAAGCCTTCCTGTGTGCACCACGATTTCAGCCATGCATTTTGATTTTGTATTTCCAGCTGTCCATATGGTCCTTTGCAAGATGCTGACAGTATCCCAGAAAATACCACAGTGTTGGTCTTGTCTTTTAATTTCCTTCCTATCTCTCTGAATTTATTTTGCAGGGATCTTGGCCTACCAAGCTCTTCCAATGTTGTATGTACCAATGTGGACAACTACTACCGGGTCATCTCCTGTTCGTTCTAGGAGCCTGTCAACGTTCTCAGTGATGTGCTTGACAGAGGCACCTGGAAAGCAGCACACTGTTGTAGTGAGAGGGTCCAAATTGTGAACTGAACTTGCTGTGTTTCTCAATATGGAGTCCCCAACAATCATGACCTCCCTTCTTTTTGCTGCCTGGCCAGCACTGTTTATAGGGTTCGGGATGTTGTTCCTTTCATTCTCTTGATGTTGGTTTTGGTCATCGAAATTTTGAAGTGGCTCAAATTTGTTGGATATTTGGATTTCTGGTGGCTGTGTTTAACAAAGTTTCTTTTTTTTCCCTGCTTCTGCCTATCTGAACCCAGCTGTTTCGACCCTCTTCCATCTCCCTGGTGGCTTTCAGTCTGCTAGGGGTGCAGACTTCTATGAATTGTGGGTGTGTCAGCTCCTCAAGCTTCTGTTGCTGTCTCATTTCCTCCAGCTCCATTTCTAACAGACTTACTTGTTGAAGCAAGTCCTGGATCGTGCGGCACTTTACACACACTTGGTTGAGCTCTGCTGGGTTTTCTCGGATTTCCCACATCATGCAGTTGTCACAGATTACTGGCTTGAAGACCTTTTTTTTTGGAAGTTTAATTTAGCTTCTGCAGCTGTCAACCTGCTTTCAAACTGCTTCTAACTGTGATGTACTTGTCTACTCGTACTTCTCCCACACTGTCGCCTCACACGCGGTCACAGTGAACACTGGCTGCCTTTTGTTTGTTTTTTGTTTACTGCTGGCTCCGCCCCTCCCGTGTCTCAGAACGGCGGCGAATTTGAATCAGCTGCTCCAAGTTTCAGCTCGTTATCAGAAAAAGACACACAGCTGTTAGACTTTAAGCTGCAGTGTTTTCTGATTAAAGCAATTCAAGATGTAATTTAAAGATGTAATTCCTCCTTACTGCTTCTAACTGTGATGTACTTCCCACGCTGTCGCCTCACATGCTGTCCCAGTGAACACAGTGCTTGTGCGTTCCTCATATGCTGCTGTTCCTTCTCTCTTGCGACAGCTCTGGTATAACATATCCCATACGTAATGTCTTGGTGGTCGTCTTCGAATTGAAAGGGAACGTTAGGTTACTTCCGTAACCCTGGTTCTCTGAAAGAGAACATGACCACTAACCGTGAGGTCGCATCGGTCACCCTCACGGGTTCGACGGAAAAAGAGAAATGTCTTCCTTTGGATGGCAGTTTTATACCCCTTGGTGGGCAGAACCAAGTGCATCATCCCAGGAAGGGGCCTATCAGCAGCTCTGGTATAGAGAGCTCAGCAATACCTACCGAATGGGCAGGCATATCCCATACGTAATGTCTTGGTGGTCATCTTCTCTTTCAGGGAACCAGGGTTAGGACAGCAGTGTGGAGTAGTGGTTAGGGCTCTGGACTCCTGACCGGAGGGTTGTGGGTTCAATCCCCAGTGGGGGACACTGCTGTTGTACCCTTGAGCAAGGTACTTTACCTAGATTGCTCCAGTAAAAACCCAACTGTATAAATGGGTAATTGAATGTAAAAATAATGTGAAAATAATGTATAATGTGATATCTTGTAACAATTGTAAGTCGCCCTGGATAAGGGTGTCTGCTAAGAATATAAATAATTAATAATAATAGAACTGGAAGCTGACGGTACTGAATCAATTTAGAATCTGAAAACTGGGGGGCACTGGCACTAAACTGGACGGGCCAGGCCCCCCTAAGACCTGCCTGTATACGCCGAGCCCGAATGTGCCTCTTGAGCTGCACAATACAGCTAATTGATGCAGAAACTGTTTAGTAACAAACCTGTAA